>NW_024609297.1:0-120000 GCF_018296145.1 Oncorhynchus tshawytscha
ACTTCAGACCAGAGCCCTATTCCTATATAGTACACTACTTCAGACCAGAGCCCTATTCAGACCAGAGCCCTATTCCCTATATAGTGGTACACTACTTCAGACCAGAGCCCTATTCCCTATATAGTACACTACTTCAGACCAGAGCCCTATTCCCTATATAGTACACTACTCAGACCAGAGCCCTATTCCCTATATAGTGGTACTACTATAGACCAGAGCCCTATTCCCTATATAGTACACTACTTCAGACCAGAGCCCTATTCCCTATATAGTACACTACTTCAGACCAGAGCCCTATTCCCTATATAGTGGTACTACTTAGACCAGAGCCCTATTCCCTATATAGTTCACTACTTCAGACCAGAGCCCTATTCCCTAGATAGTGCTGTTCACTACTTCAGACCAGAGCCCTATTCCCTATATAGTACACTACTTCAGACCAGAGCCCTATTCCCTATATAGTACACTACTTCAGACCAGAGCCCTATTCCCTATATAGTGGTACTACTTAGACCAGAGCCCTATTCCTATATAGTGGTACTACTATAGACCAGAGCCCTATTCCCTATATAGTACACTACTTTAGACCAGAGCCCTATTCCCTATATAGTACACTACTTCAGACCAGAGCCCTATTCCCTATATAGTGGTACTACTATAGACCCGAGCCCTACTCCCTAGATAGTGCACTACTTCAGACCAGAGCCCTATTCCCTATATAGTACACTACTTCAGACCAGAGCCCTATTCCCTATATAGTACACTACTTCAGACCAGAGCCCTATTCCCTATATAGTACACTACTTCAGACCAGAGCCCTATTCCCTATATAGTGGTACTACTATAGACCAGAGCCCTATTCCCTATATAGTACACTACTTCAGACCAGAGCCCTATTCCCTATATAGTACACTACTTCAGACCAGAGCCCTATTCCCTATATAGTGGTACTACTTAGACCAGAGCCCTATTCCCTATATAGTGGTACTACTATAGACCAGAGCCCTATTCCTATATAGTACACTACTTTAGACCAGAGCCCTATTCCTATATAGTGGTACTACTTTAGACCAGAGCCCTATTCCCTATATAGTACACTACTTTAGACCAGAGCCCTATTCCCTATATAGTACACTACTTTAGACCAGAGCCCTATTCCCTATATAGTGGTACTACTTAGACCAGAGCCCTATTCCCTATATAGTACACTACTTCAGACCAGAGCCCTATTCCCTATATAGTACACTACTTTAGACCAGAGCCCTATTCCCTATATAGTGCACTACTTTAGACCAGAGCCCTATTCCCTATATAGTGGTACTACTATAGACCAGAGCCCTATTCCCTATATAGTACACTACTTTAGACCAGAGCCCTATTCCCTATATAGTGGTACTACTTAGACCAGAGCCCTATTCCCTATATAGTTCACTACTTCAGACCAGAGCCCTATTCCTTATATAGTACACTACTTCAGACCAGAGCCCTATTCCCTAGATAGTGCACTACTTCAGACCAGAGCCCTATTCCCTATATAGTACACTACTTCAGACCAGAGCCCTATTCCCTATATAGTACACTACTTCAGACCAGAGCCCTATTCCCTATATAGTGGTACTACTATAGACCAGAGCCCTATTCCCTATATAGTACACTACTTCAGACCAGAGCTCTATTACCTATATAGTGCACTACTTCAGACCAGAGCCCTATTCCCTATATAGTGGTACTACTATAGACCAGAGCCCTATTCCCTATATAGTTCACTACTTCAGACCAGAGCCCTACTCCCTAGATAGTGCACTACTTCAGACCAGAGCCCTATTCCCTATATCGTACACTACTTCAGACCAGAGCCCTATTCCCTATATAGTACACTACTTCAGACCAGAGCCCTATTCCCTATATAGTACACTACTTCAGACCAGAGCCCTATTCCCTATATAGTGGTACTACTATAGACCAGAGCCCTATTCCCTATATAGTGGTACTACTTGCACTAGACCAGAGCCCTATTCCCTATATAGTACACTACTTTCAGACCAGAGCCCTATTCCCTATATAGTACACTACTTCAGACCAGAGCCCTATTCCCTATATAGTGGTACTACTATAGACCAGAGCCCTACTCCCTAGATAGTGCACTACTTCAGACCAGAGCCCTATTCCCTATATCATACACTACTTCAGACCAGAGTCCTATTCCCTATATCGTACACTACTTCAGACCAGAGCCCTATTCCCTATATAGTACACTACTTCAGACCAGAGCCCTATTCCCTATATAGTACACTACTTCAGACCAGAGCCCTATTCCCTATATAGTGGTACTACTATAGACCAGAGCCCTATTCCCTATATAGTGTACTACTATAGACCAGAGCCCTATTCCCTATATAGTACACTACTTTAGACCAGAGCCCTATTCCCTATATAGTACACTACTTCAGACCAGAGCCCTATTCCCTATATAATACATTACTTTAGACCAGAGCCCTATTCCCTAGTTAGTGCACTACTTCAGACCAGAGCCCTATTCCCTATATCGTACACTACTTCAGACCAGAGCCCTATTCCCTATATAGTACACTACTTCAGACCAGAGCCCTATTCCCTATATAGTACACTACTTCAGACCAGAGCCCTATTCCCTATATAGTACACTACTTCAGACCAGAGCCCTATTCCCTATATAGTGGTACTAGACCAGACCAGAGCCCTATTCAGAGCCCTATATAGTACACTACTTCAGACCAGAGCCCTATTCCCTATATAGTGCACTACTTCAGACCAGAGCCCTATTCCCTATATAGTGGTACTACTATAGACCAGAGCCCTATTCCCTATATAGTTCACTACTTCAGACCAGAGCCCTACTCCCTATATAGTGCACTACTTCAGACCAGAGCCCTATTCCCTATATCGTACACTACTTCAGACCAGAGCCCTATTCCCTATATCGTACACTACTTCAGACCAGAGCCCTATTCCCTATATAGTACACTACTTCAGACCAGAGCCCTATTCCCTATATAGTACACTACTACAGACCAGAGCCCTATTCCCTATATAGTGGTACTACTATAGACCAGAGCCCTACTCCCTAGATAGTGCACTACTTCAGACCAGAGCCCTATTCCCTATATCGTACACTACTTCAGACCAGAGCCCTATTCCCTATATAGTGGTACTACTATAGACCAGAGCCCTATTCCCTATATAGTTCACTACTTCAGACCAGAGCCCTATTCCCTAGATAGTGCACTACTTCAGACCAGAGCCCTATTCCCTATATAGTACACTACTTCAGACCAGAGCCCTATTCCCTATATAGTACACTACTTCAGACCAGAGCCCTATTCCCTATATAGTGGTACTACTATAGACCAGAGCCCTATTCCCTATATAGTGTACTACTATAGACCAGAGCCCTATTCCCTATATAGTACACTACTTTAGACCAGAGCCCTATTCCCTATATAGTACACTACTTCAGACCAGAGCCCTATTCCCTATATAGTGGTACTACTATAGACCAGAGCCCTATTCCCTATATAGTTCACTACTTCAGACCAGAGCCCTACTCCCTAGATAGTGCACTACTTCAGACCAGAGCCCTATTCCCTATATCGTACACTACTTCAGACCAGAGCCCTATTCCCTATATAGTACACTACTTCAGACCAGAGCCCTATTCCCTATATAGTACACTACTTCAGACCAGAGCCCTATTCCCTATATAGTACACTACTTCAGACCAGAGCCCTATTCCCTATATAGTACTACTTTAGACCAGAGCCCTATTCCCTATATAGTGGTACACTACTTAGACCAGAGCCCTATTCCCTATATAGTGGTACTACTATAGACCAGAGCCCTATTCCCTATATAGTACACTACTTTAGACCAGAGCCCTATTCCTATAGTACTAGTGACCAGAGCCCTATTCCCTACTAGTAGACCAGAGCCCTATTCCCTATATAGTACACTACTTTAGACCAGAGCCCTATTCCCTATTAGTGGGTCACTATAGACCAGAGCCCTATTCCTATATAGTACTACTTTAGACCAGAGCCCTATTCCAGAGCCCTATTCCTATATAGTACACTACTTCAGACCAGAGCCCTATTCCCTATAGTGGTACTACTTAGACCAGAGCCCTATTCCCTATATAGTACACTACTTTAGACCAGAGCCCTATTCCCTATATAGTCACTACTTTAGACCAGAGCCCTATTCCCTATATAGTGGCACTACTTTAGACCAGAGCCCTATTCCCTATATAGTGGTACTACTATAGACCAGAGCCCTATTCCCTATATAGTACACTACTTTAGACCAGAGCCCTATTCCCTATATAGTGCACTACTTCAGACCAGAGCCCTATTCCCTATATAGTGCACTACTTTAGACCAGAGCCCTATTCCCTATATAGTGGTACTACTATAGACCAGAGCCCTATTCCCTATATAGTGGTTCACTACTTTCAGACCAGAGCCCTATTCCCTATAGTGGTACTACTATAGACCAGAGCCCTATTCCCTATATAGTGGTACTACTTCAGACCAGAGCCCTATTCCCTATATAGTGGAGCCTACTATAGACCAGAGCCCTATTCCCTATATAGTTCACTACTTCAGACCAGAGCCCTATTCCCTAGATAGTGCACTACTTCAGACCAGAGCCCTATTCCCTATATCGTACACTACTTCAGACCAGAGCCCTATTCCCTATATAGTACACTACTTCAGACAGAGCCCTATTCCCTATATAGTGGTACTACTAAGACCAGACCAGAGCCCTATTCCCTATATAGTACACTACTTCAGACCAGAGCCCTATTCCCTATATAGTGCACTACTTCAGACCAGAGCCCTATTCCTATATAGTGGTACTACTTAGACCAGAGCCCTATTCCCTATATAGTACACTACTTCAGACCAGAGCCCTATTCCCTAGATAGTGCACTACTTCAGACCAGAGCCCTATTCCCTATATAGTACACTACTTCAGACCAGAGCCCTATTCCCTATATAGTACACTACTTCAGACCAGAGCCCTATTCCCTATATAGTGCACTACTTCAGACCAGAGCCCTATTCCCTATATAGTACACTACTATATAGTTACTACTTCGTTTCCCAGAGCCAGACCAGAGCCCTATTCCCTATATCGTACACTACTTCAGACCAGAGCCCTATTCCCTATATAGTACACTACTTCAGACCAGAGCCCTATTCCCTATATAGTACACTACTTCAGACCAGAGCCCTATTCCCTATATAGTGGTACTACTATAGACCAGAGCCCTATTCCCTATATAGTTCACTACTTCAGACCAGAGCCCTACTCCCTATATAGTGCACTACTTCAGACCAGAGCCCTATTCCCTATATCGTACACTACTTCAGACCAGAGCCCTATTCCCTATATAGTACACTACTTCAGACCAGAGCCCTATTCCCTATATAGTACACTACTTCAGACCAGAGCCCTATTCCCTATATAGTGCACTACTTCAGACCAGAGCCCTATTCCCTATATCATACACTACTTCAGACCAGAGCCCTATTCCCTATATCGTACACTACTTCAGACCAGAGCCCTATTCCCTATATCGTACACTACTTCAGACCAGAGCCCTATTCCCTATATAGTACAGACTACTTCAGACTTCAGACCAGAGCCCTATTCCCTATATAGTACACTACTTCAGACCAGAGCCCTATTCCCTATATAGTGGTACTACTACTTCAGACCAGAGCCCTATTCCCTATATAGTTCATTCCCTACTACACTACAGACCAGAGCCCTATTCCCTAGATAGTGCACTACTTCAGACCAGAGCCCTATTCCCTATATCGTACACTACTTCAGACCAGAGCCCTATTCCCTATATCAGACCGTACACTACTTCAGACCAGAGCCCTATTACCTATATAGTGCACTACTTCAGACCAGAGCCCTATTCCCTATATAGTGGTACTACTTAGACCAGAGCCCTATTACCTATATAGTACACTACTTCAGACCAGAGCCCTATTCCCTATATAGTGCACTACTTCAGACCAGAGCCCTATTCCCTATATAGTGCACTACTGTAGACCAGAGCCCTATTCCCTATATAGTGCACTACTTTAGACCAGAGCCCTATTCCCTATATAGTGGTACTACTTTAGACCAGAGCCCTATTCCCTATATAGTACACTACTTCAGACCAGAGCCCTATTCCCTATATAGTACACTACTTCAGACCAGAGCCCTATTCCCTATATAGTGGTAATACTATATAAACCTATGGTTTGAATTGAAGAGGGCAGTCTGTAAGCCCAGACCGACAGATATCAACGGTTTGGACAGATTCTGCATGAACGAATGGTCTAAGATCCCTCCCAAAGTGTTCTCCAATGTCAGAAAACAGGAAAAGGCTGTGTTGTTATCCTGGCAAGAGGAAGGTGCACAAATCATTTTTAACACCTATCTTTTTTACAAGATATAAGTGTATTTTATTCCTTGTTAAAACAAAATTGTCCCCCCACTTCTTTTTTTTTATGCCGTACAGTATAGCTGGGTATTTGTGTTATTTATTTTTATAAGGTCTTTTTCTTTGCTGGTTTTTATGAAGGAGTGTCAATCATTATGGACCTGACAGTCTGTTTCCTTCCTTTAGAAACAGACACTTCCTTCCTGTTGGACCAAAACAGTATCTGTATGTGTGTGTTAATACTATGTGGTGATGAAGAGAGTACAAGTCCTAGACTGAGAAGCATCTGTACTGTTGAGTCAGAACCTTAACAATCAGCATTAATTTCATATTGGGGGGGGGCATCTATACTGTTGAGGCAGAACCTTAACAATCAGCATTAATTTCATATTGGGGGGGCATCTGTACTGTTGAGGCAGAACATTAACAATCAGCATTAAGTTCATATTGGGGGCATCTGTACTGTTGAGTCAGAACCTTAACAATCAGCATTAAGTTCATATGGGGGGGCATCTGTACTGTTGAGTCAGAACCTTAACAATCAGCATTAAGTTCATATTGGGGGGGCATCTGTTGAGTCAGAACCTTAACAATCAGCATTAAGTTCATATGGGGGGCATCTGTTGAATCAGAACCTTAACAATCAGCATTAAGTTCATATGGGGGGCATCTGTTGAGTCAGAACCTTAGCAATCAGCATTAAGTTCATATGGGGGGGGGCATCTGTTGAGTCAGAACCTTAGCAATCAGCATTAAGTTCATATGGGGGGGGCATCTGTACTGTTGAGTCAGAACCTTAACAATCAGCATTAAGTTCATATAGGGGGGGCATCTGTTGAGTAAGAACCTTAGCAATCAGCATTAAGTTCATATGGGGGCATCTGTACTGTTGAGTCAGAACCTTAACAATCAGCATTAAGTTCATCTGGGGGGGCATCTGTACTGTTGAGTCAGAACCTTAACAATCAGCATTAAGTTCATTATGGGGGGGGGAATCTGTTGAGTCAGAACCTTAACAATCAGCATTAAGTTCATATGGGGGTGCATCTGTACTGTTGAGTCAGAACATTAGCAATCAGCATTAAGTTCATTATGGGGGAATCTGTTGAATCAGAACCTTAACAAACAGCATTAAGTTCATTATGGGGGCATCTGTTGAGTCAGAAACTTACCAATCAGCATTAAGTTCATATGGGGGGCATCTGTTGAGTCAGAACCTTAGCAATCAGCATTAAGTTCATAGTGGGGAGGCATCTGTACTGTTGAGTCAGAACATTAGCAATCAGCATTAAGTTCATATGGGGGGGCATCTGTACTGTTGAGTCAGAACATTGGCAATCAGCATTAAGTTCATATGGGGGCATCTGTTGAGTCAGAACCTTAACAATCAGCATTAAGTTCATATGGGGGGGCATCTGTTGAGTCAGAACATTAACAATCAGCATTAAGTTCATAGTGGGGGGCATCTGTACTGTTGAGTCAGAACATTAGCAATCAGCATTAAGTTCATATGGGGGGCATCTGTACTGTTGAGTCAGAACCTTAACAATCAGCATTAAGTTCATATGGGGGGCATCTGTACTGTTGAGTCAGAACCTTAACAATCAGCATTAAGTGCATATGGGGGGCATCTGTTGAGTCAGAACAAGGGGGCCTTAACAATCAGCATTAAGTTCATATGGGGGAATCTGTTGAGTCAGAACCTTAACAATCAGCATTAAGTTCATTATGGGGGGGCATCTGTTGAGTCAGAACATTAACAATCAGCATTAAGTTCATATGGGGGGGAATCTGTTGAGTCAGAACCTTAACAATCAGCATTAAGTTCATATGGGGGATCTGTTGAGTCAGAACCTTAACAATCAGCATTAAGTTCATTATGGGGGGGAATCTGTTGAGTCAGAACCTTAGCAATCAGCATTAAGTTCATTATGGGGGGGGATCTGTTGAGTCAGAACCTTAACAATCAGCATTAAGTTCATATGGGGGCATCTGTTGGGTCAGAACCTTAGCAATCAGCATTAAGTTCATTATGGGGGAATCTGTTGAGTCAGAACCTTAGCAATCAGCATTAAGTTCATTATGGGGGAATCTGTTGAGTCAGAACCTTAGCAATCAGCATTAAGTTCATTATGGGGGGGGAATCTGTTGAGTCAGAACCTTAGCAATCAGCATTAAGTTCATTATGGGGGGGAATCTGTTGAGTCAGAACCTTAGCAATCAGCATTAAGTTCATTATGGGGGGGAATCTGTTGAGTCAGAACCTTAACAATCAGCATTAAGTTCATATGGGGGCATCTGTACTGTTGAGTCAGAACTTTAGCAATCATTATTAAGTTCATATGGGGGGGGCATCTGTTGAGTCATAACCTTAACAATCAGCATTAAGTTCATTATGGGGGGCATCTGTTGAGTCAGAACCTTACCAATCAGCATTAAGTTCATATGGGGGGGGCATCTGTTGAGTCAGAACCTTAACAATCAGCATTAAGTTCATAGGGGGGGCATCTGTACTGTTGAGTCAGAACATTAACAATCAGCATTAAGTTCATATGGGGGGGGCATCTGTTGAGTCAGAACCTTAACAATCAGCATTAAGTTCATATGGGGGGCATCTGTACTGTAGTCAGAACCTTAACAATCAGCATTAAGTTCATATGAGTCAGAACCTTAACAATCAGCATTAAGTTCATATGGGGGGGCATCTGTTGAGTCAGAACCTTAACAATCAGCATTAAGTTCATATGGGGGGCATCTGTACTGTTGAGTCAGAACCTTAACAATCAGCATTAAGTTCATATGGGGGGGCATCTGTTGAGTCAGAACCTTAACAATCAGCATTAAGTTCATATGGGGGGGGCATCTGTACTGTTGAGTCAGAACCTTAACAATCAGCATTAAGTTCATATGGGGGCATCTGTTGAGTCAGAACCTTAACAATCAGCATTAAGTTCATATGGGGGGCATCTGTTGAGTCAGAACCTTAACAATCAGCATTAAGTTCATATGGGGGGGCATCTGTTGAGTCAGAACCTTAGCAATCAGCATTAAGTTCATTATGGGGGGAATCTGTACTGTTGAGTCAGAACCTTAACAATCAGCATTAAGTTCATATGGGGGGCATCTGTTGAGTCAGAACCTAACAATCAGCATTAAGTTCATTATGGGGGGGGGAATCTGTTGAGTCAGAACCTTAGCAATCAGCATTAAGTTCATATGGGGGGGCATCTGTACTGTTGAGTCAGAACATTAACAATCAGCATTAAGTTCATATGGGGGGGCATCTGTTGAGTCAGAACCTTAACAATCAGCATTAAGTTCATTATGGGGGGATCTGTTGAGTCAGAACCTTAGCAATCAGCATTAAGTTCATTATGGGGGGGGGAATCTGTTGAGTCAGAACCTTAGCAATCAGCATTAAGTTCATTATGGGGGAATCTGTTGAGTCAGAACCTTAACAATCAGCATTAAGTTCATATGGGGGGGGCATCTGTACTGTTGAGTCAGAACTTTAGCAATCATTATTAAGTTCATATGGGGGCATCTGTTGAGTCATAACCTTAACAATCAGCATTAAGTTCATTATGGGGGGGCATCTGTTGAGTCAGAACCTTACCAATCAGCATTAAGTTCATATGGGGGGCATCTGTTGAGTCAGAACCTTAACAATCAGCATTAAGTTCATAGTGGGGGGCATCTGTACTGTTGAGTCAGAACATTAGCAATCAGCATTAAGTTCATATGGGGGGGGGGGCATCTGTACTGTTGAGTCAGAACCTTAACAATCAGCATTAAGTTCATATGGGGGGGGGCATCTGTACTGTTGAGTCAGAACCTTAACAATCAGCATTAAGTTCATATGGGGGGCATCTGTTGAGTCAGAACCTTAACAATCAGCATTAAGTTCAGAATATCAGCATTAAGGGGGGCATCTGTACTGTTGAGTCAGAACCTTAACAATCAGCATTAAGTTCATATGGGGGGCATCTGTTGAGTCAGAACCTTAACAATCAGCATTAAGTTCATATGGGGGGCATCTGTTGAGTCAGAACCTTAACAATCAGCATTAAGTTCATATGGGGGGGGGCATCTGTACTGTTGAGTCAGAACATTAACAATCAGCATTAAGTTCATATGGGGGGCATCTGTTGAGTCAGAACCTTAACAATCAGCATTAAGTTCATTATGGGGGATCTGGATCTGTTGAGTCAGAACCTTAGCAATCAGCATTAAGTTCATTATGGGGGAATCTGTTGAGTCAGAACCTTAGCAATCAATCAGCATTAAGTTCATTAAGTTTATGGGGGGGATCTGTTGAGTCAGAACCTTAGCAATCAGCATTAAGTTCATTATGGGGGGATCTGTTGAGGGAATAGCAATCAGCATTAAGTCATGGGGGGAATCTGTTGAGTCAGAACCTTAAGCAATCAGCATTAAGTTCATAGTGGGGGGCATCTGTACTGTTGAGTCAGAACATTAGCAATCAGCATTAAGTTCATAGTGGGGGGCATCTGTACTGTTGAGTCAGAACATTAACAATCAGCATTAAGTTCATAGTGGGGGGTTATCTGTTGAGTCACAACCTTAACAATCAGCATTAAGTTCATATTGGGGGGGCATCTGTTGAGTCAGAACCTTAACAATCAGCATTAAGTTCATTATGGGGGGGGGGAATCTGTTGAGTCAGAACCTTAGCAATCAGCATTAAGTTCATAGTGGGGGGCATCTGTACTGTTGAGTCAGAACATTTGCAATCAGCATTAAGTTCATAGTGGGGGGCATCTGTACTGTTGAGTCAGAACATTAACAATCAGCATTAAGTTCATAGTGGGGGGTTATCTGTTGAGTCAGAACATTAACAATCAGCATTAAGTTCATAGTGGGGGGGGGCATCTGTTGAGTCAGAACCTTAACAATCAGCATTAAGTTCATATGGGGGCATCTGTTGAGTCAGAACCTTAACAATCAGCATTAAGTTCATATGGGGGGGGCATCTGTACTGTTGAGTCAGAACCTTAACAATCAGCATTAAGTTCATATGGGGGGGCATCTGTACTGTTGAGTCAGAACCTTAACAATCAGCATTAAGTTCATATGGGGGTATCTGTACTGTTGAGTCAGAACCTCATCCAAGGACATCAGCTCCAGCTAGACGTTTTTACACACCTGGCATATAGTTTATACAACAATCTGTAGTTTATACAACAACCTGTAGTTTATACAACAATCTGTAGTTTATACAACAATCTGTAGTTTATAAACAATCTGTAGTTTATACAACAATCTGTAGTTTATAAACAATCTGTAGTTTATACAACAATCTGTAGTTTATACAACAATCTGTAGTTTATAAACAATCTGTAGTTTATAAACAATCTGTAGTTTATACAACAATCTGTAGTTTATAAACAATCTGTAGTTTATAAACAATCTGTAGTTTATACAACAATCTGTAGTTTATACAACAATCTGTAGTTTATAAACAATCTGTAGTTTATACAACAATCTGTAGTTTATACAACAATCTGTAGTTTATACAACAATCTGTAGTTTATAAACAATCTGTAGTTTATACAACAATCTGTAGTTTATAAACAATCTGTAGTTTATAAACAATCTGTAGTTTATAAACAATCTGTAGTTTATACAACAATCTGTAGTTTATAAACAATATGTAGTTTATACAACAATCTGTAGTTTATAAACAATCTGTATTTTATACAACAATCTGTAGTTTATAAACAATCTGTAGTTTATAAACAATCTGTAGTTTATACAACAATCTGTAGTTTATAAACAATCTGTAGTTTATACAACAATCTGTAGTTTATACAACAACCTGTAGTTTATACAACAATCTGTAGTTTATACAACAATCTGTAGTTTATACAACAATCTGTAGTTTATACAACAATCTGTAGTTTATAAACAATCTGTAGTTTATACAACAATCTGTAGTTTATAAACAATCTGTAGTTTATACAACAAGCCTGCTATAGGTAGAGGTAGTTGAGGCCCAGATGCAGCCTGCTATAGGTAGAGGTAGTTGAGGCCCTACATGCAGCCTGCTATAGGTAGAGGTAGTTGAGGCCTTACATGCAGCCTGCTATAGGTAGAGGTAGTTGAGGCCCTACATGCAGCCTGCTATAGGTAGAGGTAGTTGAGGCCCTACATGCAGCCTGCTATAGGTAGAGGCAGTTGAGGCCCTACATGCAGCCTGCTATAGGTAGAGGTAGTTGAGGCCTTACATGCAGCCTGCTATAGGTAGAGGTAGTTGAGGCCCTACATGCAGCCTGCTATAGGTAGAGGTAGTTGAGGCCTTACATGCAGCCTGCTATAGGTAGAGGTAGTTGAGGCCCTACATGCAGCCTGCTATAGGTAGAGGTAGTTGAGGCCCTACATGCAGCCTGCTATAGGTAGAGGTAGTTGAGGCCCTACATGCAGCCTGCTATAGGTAGAGGTAGTTGAGCCCCTACATGCAGCCTGCTATAGGTAGAGGTAGTTGAGGCCTTACATGCAGCCTGCTATAGGTAGAGGCAGTTGAGGCCCTACATGCTGCCTGCTATAGGTAGAGGCAGTTGAGGCCCTACATGCAGCCTGCTATAGGTAGAGGCAGTTGAGGCCCTACATGCAGCCTGCTATAGGTAGAGGCAGTTGAGGCCCTACATGCAGCCTGCTATAGGTAGAGGTAGTTGAGGCCCTACATGCAGCCTGCTATAGGTAGAGGTAGTTGAGGCCCTACATGCAGCCTGCTATAGGTAGAGGCAGTTGAGGCCCTACATGCAGCCTGCTATAGGTAGAGGTAGTTGAGGCCCAGATGCAGCCTGCTATAGGTAGAGGTAGTTGAGGCCCTACATGCAGCCTGCTATAGGTAGAGGCAGTTGAGGCCCAGATGCAGCCTGCTATAGGTAGAGGCAGTTGAGGCCCAGATGCAGCCTGCTATAGGTAGAGGCAGTTGAGGCCCTACATGCAGCCTGCTATAGGTAGAGGTAGTTGAGGCCCTACATGCAGCCTGCTATAGGTAGAGGTAGTTGAGGCCCTACATGCAGCCTGCTATAGGTAGAGGTAGTTGAGGCCCTACATGCAGCCTGCTATAGGTAGAGGTAGTTGAGGCCCTACATGGAGCCTGCTATAGGTAGAGGTAGTTGAGGCCCTACGTGCAGCCTGCTATAGGTAGAGTCAGTTGAGGCCCTACATGCAGCCTGCTATTGGTAGAGGCAGTTGAGGTCCTACGTGCAGCTGATGTAAGAAGGGCTTTATAAATACATTTGATTGATTTGATTGATTAACCATCATACCACAGCATACCACAGCATTCTACAGCGATACGCCTTCCCATCTGGTTTTCGCATCGTGAGACTATCATTTGTTTTTCAACAGGACAATGACCCAACACACATCCAGGCTGTGTAAGGGATATTTGACCAAGAAGGAGAGTGATGGAGTGCTGCATCAGATGACCTGGCCTCCACGATTACACAACCTCAACCAACTTGAGATGGTTTGGGATGAGTTGAACCTGCTGAGTGAAGGAAAAGCAGCCAACAAATGCTCAGCATAATGTGGGAACTCCTTCGAGATGGTTTGGAAAAAGCATTCCAGGTGAAGCTGGTTGAGAGAATGCCAAGGAGTGTCTACTTTAAAAATAAATACGGTTACAACCCAACACACCACAACTCACAGACTGTCCTTTGTTTGTTCCACTTCCTTACAGTCATACTGACTGTGTTCTCACAGTGAAGCCGACTCTGTCAACACAATCGTTACCCTCACTTTTCTTTTAATAAAGCTGTTGAAGTTATGTAAGTCTCTTGGTCTTTAAGCTTCCTCAACAGATACATAGCAGCAGGTCTACAGGGAAAATCAGGAAAGAGATTTAACTCCTGGTTATCAATCTGGACTTTTGTCAAAGAAATATGAAGGTCCAGATTAGTTTATTTACCTCCCTTTGCCTTGGATGTTTGTCACGTCCTGACCTTAGTTATCTTTGTCTCCTCTACTTCCTTCTGCATGCATTACAGTCTACCTCAGCCTCACCACATCACTGTTGTCACGCCCTGACCTCAGCCTCACCACATCACTGTTGTCACGCCCTGACCTCAGCCTCACCACATCACTGTTGTCACGCCCTGACCTCAGCCTCACCACATCACTGTTGTCACGCCCTGACCTCAGCCTCACCACATCACTGTTGTCACGTCCTGACCTCAGCCTCACCACATCACTGTTGTCACGCCCTGACCTCAGCCTCACCACATCACTGTTGTCACGCCCTGACCTCAGCCTCACCACATCACTGTTGTCACGCCCTGACCTCAGCCTCACCACATCACTGTTGTCACGCCCTGACCTCAGCCTCACCACATCACTGTTGTCACGCCCTGACCTCAGCCTCACCACATCACTGTTGTCACGTCACCCCTGACCTCAGCCTCACCACATCACTGTTGTCACGCCCTGACCTCATCACCTCAGCCCACATCACTGTTGTCACGCCCTGACCTCAGCCTCACCACATCACTGTTGTCACGCCCTGACCTCAGCCTCACCACATCACTGTTGTCACGCCCCTGACCTCAGACCTCACCCACATCACTGTTGTCACGCCCTGACCTCAGCCTCACCACATCACTGTTGTCATGGGTGTTTACCCTGTCTAGGTTTATGTATGTCTATGGGTGTTTTAACTAGTCTAGGGGTTTTGTTTGTCTATGGGTGTTTAACTAGTCTAGGGGTTTTGTATGTCTATGGGTGTTTAACTAGTCTAGGGGTTTTGTATGGCTATGGGTGTTTAACTAGTCTAGGTGTTGTGTATGTCTATGGGTGTTTAACTAGTCTAGGGGTTTTGTATGTCTATGGGTGTTTAACTAGTCTAGGTGTTATGTATGTCTATGGGTGTTTTAACTAGTCTAGGTGTTTGTATGTCTATGGGTGTTTAACTAGTCTAGGTGTTATGTATGTCTATGGGTGTTTAACTAGTCTAGGTGTTATGTATGTCTATGGGTGTTTAACTAGTCTAGGGGTTTTGTATGTCTATGGGTGTTTAACTAGTCTAGGTGTTATGTATGTCTATGGGTGTTTAACTAGTCTAGGTGTTATGTATGTCTATGGGTGTTTAACTAGTCTAGGTGTTATGTATGTCTATGGGTGTTTCACTTCTAGGTGTTGTGTATGTCTATGGTTGCCTAGATTGGTTCTCAATTAGAGGCAGCTGTTTATCAATTAGAGGCAGCTGTTTATCAATTAGAGGCAGCTGTTTATCAATTAGAGGCAGCTGTTTATCAATTAGAGGCAGCCATATTCTTTGGGTATTTCGTGGGTTGCCTGTCTATGGTTAGTTGCCTGTGTATGCACTTGTTTATATATATATATATATATATATATATATATATATATAGCATCACGGTCGTTTTATTTAGTGTTTTCTTCGTTAATAAATAGAGGAATGTATTCACATCACGCCTCACCTTGGTCTCCTCCATTCAACGAAACAATGTTCCTCTGTCCGTAACTAAAATGGTCGATACTAAATAATTTAACTTCATATGGAGTAATACACGTCATTACAGAAGAACAGCGGTAATATGTAACACCCCAAGGTGAGGTCGGGTTGAATGCTCTGGATTCTAAAACCTCTTTAAGATGACATGGAAACAAAACTACTTAACAAATAAGGGTCACATCTGGAATATAAATCGTGATTTAATATTCCAACAGATTAGTGGTCTAGAATTCTTACTCAAATGCAACTTTGGTGTGGGTAAAATCCCTGTTGAGCTTGCTCACTTTCATAAACAAGTACGTCTAACGTGGAACCTCACGTACAAACACTATTTTCCTCCACATAGGTCTACAATCTGGAATAATCTAAAGGTGTTGTCCCTAAAGGTGTTGTCCCTAAAGGTGTTGTCCCTAAAGGTGTTGTCCCTAAAAGGTGTTGTCCCTAAAAGGTGTTGTCCCTAAAGGTGTTGTCCCTAAAGGTGTTGTCCCTAAAAGGTGTTGTCCCTAAAAGGTGTTGTCCCTAAAGGTGTTGTCCCTAAAGGTGTTGTCCCTAAAAGGTGTTGTCCGTAAAAGGTCTTGTCCCTAAAAGGTGTTGTCCCTAAAGGTGTTGTCCCTAAAGGTGTTGTCCCTAAAAGGTGTTGTCCCTAAAGGTGTTGTCCCTAAAGGTGTTGTCCCTAAAAGGTGTTGTCCCTAAAGGTGTTGTCCCTAAAAGGTGTTGTCCCTAAAAGGTGTTGTCCCTAAAGGTGTTGTCCCTAAAGGTGTTGTCCCTAAAGGTGTTGTCCCTAAAGGTGTTGTCCCTAAAAGGTGTTGTCCCTAAAAGGTGTTGTCCCTAAAAGGTGTTGTCCCTAAAGGTGTTGTCCCTAAAAGGTGTTGTCCCTAAAGGTGTTGTCCCTAAAAGGTGTTGTCCCTAAAGGTGTTGTCCCTAAAAGGTGTTGTCCCTAAAAGGTGTTGTCCCTAAAGGTGTTGTCCCTAAAAGGTGTTGTCCCTAAAAGGTGTTGTCCCTAAAAGGTGTTGTCCCTAAAAGGTGTTGTCCCTAAAAGGTGTTGTCCCTAAAAGGTGTTGTCCCTAAAGGTGTTGTCCCTAAAAGGTGTTGTCCCTAAAAGGTGTTGTCCCTAAAGGTGTTGTCCCTAAAAGGTGTTGTCCCTAAAAGGTGTTGTCCCTAAAAGGTGTTGTCCCTAAAAGGTGTTGTCCCTAAAAGGTGTTGTCCCTAAAGGTGTTGTCCCTAAAGGTGTTGTCCCTAAAAGGTGTTGTCCCTAAAGGTGTTGTCCCTAAAGGTGTTGTCCCTAAAGGTGTTGTCCCTAAAAGGTGTTGTCCCTAAAAGGTGTTGTCCCTAAAAGGTGTTGTCCCTAAAAGGTGTTGTCCCTAAAAGGTGTTGTCCCTAAAGGTGTTGTCCCTAAAAGGTGTTGTCCCTAAAAGGTGTTGTCCCTAAAGGTGTTGTCCCTAAAGGTGTTGTCCCTAAAGGTGTTGTCCCTAAAGGTGTTGTCCCTAAAAGGTGTTGTCCCTAAAGGTGTTGTCCCTAAAAGGTGTTGTCCCTAAAAGGTGTTGTCCCTAAAAGGTGTTGTCCCTAAAAGGTGTTGTCCCTAAAGGTGTTGTCCCTAAAGGTGTTGTCCCTAAAAGGTGTTGTCCCTAAAGGTGTTGTCCTAAAGGTGTTGTCCCTAAAAGGTGTTGTCCCTAAAGGTGTTGTCCCTAAAGGTGTTGTCCCTAAAAGGTGTTGTCCCTAAAGGTGTTGTCCCTAAAGGTGTTGTCCCTAAAAGGTGTTGTCCCTAAAGGTGTTGTCCCTAAAGGTGTTGTCCCTAAAGGTGTTGTCCCTAAAGGTGTTGTCCCTAAAGGTGTTGTCCCTAAAGGTGTTGTCCCTAAAGGTGTTGTCCCTAAAAGGTGTTGTCCCTAAAGGTGTTGTCCCTAAAGGTGTTGTCCCTAAAAGGTGTTGTCCCTAAAAGGTGTTGTCCCTAAAGGTGTTGTCCTTAAAAGGTGCTAATTCTTCTTTTAGGGGAATGTAACAATACTCCCAACTGTTGAGGATTTTGTAGCCTCAATATAACTAGAAGGAATTGATGTTTTAAACTGTCCATGTAATAACATGTATATAAGGAAACCATGTCAACGTGTTACTATTCCCTCTGCTAAAATGTACTGGAATACAGCCCTCGGACAAGTGGACTGGAACAAAGTCTACTTGTTATCTGGTAAATATTGTACATCTAATGAGGTGAAAGAAGTATCATACAAACAACCTACCCTGTAAAGACATTTATTATACACAGATTTAAAATATCTATTGATAACAAATGTGTATTTTGTGGTTGTGACCCAGAACTGGGACTGTTCTTATATCAGAAGATAAGATTTTGGAGTGAGTCATATGATGTTGGAGTGAGGAGTGAGTCAGATGATGTTGGAGTGAGTCAGATGATGTTGGAGTGAGTCAGATGATGTTGGAATGAGTCAGAAGATGTTGGAGTGAGTCAGAAGATGTTGGAGTGAGTCAGAAGATATTGGTGTGAGTTAGAAGATGTTGGTGTGAGTCAGAAGATGTTTGAGGAGTGAGTTAGAAGATGTTGTGAGTCAGAAGATGTTGGAGTTGAGTTAGAAGATGTTGGAGTGAGGAGTGAGTTAGAAGATGTTGGAGTGAGGAGTGAGTTAGAAGATGTTGGAGTGAGTCAGAAGATATTGAAGTGAGTCAGATGATGTTGAAGTGAGTCAGATGATGTTGGAATGAGTTAGAATATTATTTTTTTTTAAAGAGAGAAAAGAAACGACTATTAATGTTAATCTGAGAGACTGTTATTATGTGTTATTGTGATCCAAATGATACGGACCCTGATTTTAACTTTCATTGTTAATGTGTTTATCTTTCATGGAAGATTCTTTATCCATAAAACGACGTGGACGGAGAACAAACCCCTCTTCATATTATTTAAGATAATTTCTAAATCTAATTTAAATTCTATTAGTAAATGTAATAAATAAAAAAGCAATACACACCATAAAACATCTTAACAAACTGAAAATGTATGTCGATATGTAATACCTATGTCTGTTAGGTTTATGTCTTGTTTGTATATTTCTGCTTTTCTATTTGTTGTGTTCATTAAAACATGTCAATTAAAATGTAAAGGCCGACAGGGCAGATGAAATGTCCACTTCACAGTCAATCCAGCAGAGAGCGCTCTGTCATTGTCTATGTTTATCCTAATCACTTGGGAACGGATCTAACGTTAACCGTCTTAATTGGCCTGGGTCAATTAACAAATGAGCAAAAACATTAGCATACCTAATTAGACTATCTATAATCGATTCCTCAGTTAATATTAGTCTTCGCCCACCATTTTTTCCCCCTTCCAAGTGTTTAGTAAGTTTATGTTTTCCGCCGAACTAGCAGTTTGAATCGTCTCAGTTTAACTGCTTGTGCCAGCTGTAGCTCTGTCTATTTCCATCTCATGAGTCACTCATTTTCAACTTCCAGCAGCAGTTCCAACCCCTCGCACTCCGCTTCCTGATACCTGACGTCACACGGTCACCGCAAGGGGTTGTCCGCTGGTGTGTTCTGTACAGCAACAGTTTCCCTTTAACACCGAGAGAAAGAGCGTCAAGCGGGGAAGAACAAGTCGCCGCGTTTTTTCCTTCTTTATTTTAAAATGGAAGTTTAGGACAAGGGGAATATATCCGCAGGGACACAGCTCTACACCGCGACTGACAGCAGAGAAACGTTATCCCTAGCCGGCTGAGGAAAAGAAATGGCCATTATAACCTGCCGAGTGCAGTATTTGGAGGACTCGGACCCTTTCGTCTGTACCAACTTCCCGGAGCCACGGAGACCGCCGCCCTATGATCTGGACGAAAACATCGCCTTGATTGAGCAGATAGCCGGGGTTCACAAACTCCTGGAGGCACCGCTGAAGGTAAGTTTTAAATTGGACAGCCTCGTCGTCTTTCTCAAATAACTTGGTGCGTTCGGAAAATATGCTGAAGCCACCAGCAGCCGACCTACACAGGTGTGATCCCCCCATGGTGATTGACTGGCTGACGTCCATGGTCATGTCATCCACAAGACGGGGTATCCTTGTCAAAAGGAGCCTACCGGTCCAGTTGTTGCATATTTCAAAAGAAGGTAGCCTTTATAAATGAATAACTTACCTTGGGAAAGTTATCTAAACTTGAACATGCAGGTGAATAGATAGTTGATCAAGGACGGTTTCATTCTCAAGTTAGCTGAAGGTTGTTGAGTAAAACATATTTAGCTAAAATGCAAATGTTGATTTAACCCCTCTTTGTTAACCCCTTCCAACCCCTCTGTGTTAACCCCCATTCCAACCCCTCTGTGTTAACCCCCATTCCAACCCCCCCCTCTGTGTTAACCCCCATTCCAACCCCTCTGTGTTAACCCCCATTCCAACCCCTCTGTGTTAACCCCCATTCCAACCCCTCTGTGTTAACCCCCATTCCAACCCCTCTGTGTTAACCCCCATTCCAACCCCTCTGTGTTAACCCCCATTCCAACCCCTCTGTGTTAACCCAACCCCCATTCCAACCCCTCTGTGTTAACAACCCCCTTGTTAACCCCCTTGTTAACCCCTCTGTGTTAACCCCCATTCCAACCCCTCTGTGTTAACCCCCATTCCAACCCCTCTGTGTTAACCCCCTTCCAACCCCTCTGTGTTAACCCCCTTCCAACCCCTCTGTGTTACCCCTTCCAACCCCTCCCCCATTCCAACCCCTCTGTGTTAACCCCCATTCCAACCCCTCTGTGTTAACCCCCATTCCAACCCCTCTGTGTTAACCCCCATTCCAACCCCTCTGTGTTAACCCCCTTCCAACCCCTCCCCCATTCCAACCCCTCTGTGTTAACCCCAACCCCCATTCCAACCCCTCTGTGTTAACCCAACCCCCATTCCAACCCCTCTGTGTTAACCCTACCCCTTCCAACCCCTCTGTGTTAACCCTACCCCTTCCAACCCCTCTGTGTTAACCCTACCCCCTTCCAACCCCTCTGTGTTAACCTTACCCCTTCCAACCCCTCTGTGTTATTCCAACCCCTCTGTGTTAACCCCATTCCAACCCCTCTGTGTTAACCCTCCAACCCCCCTTCCACCCCCCCTCTGTGTTAACCCTACCCCCTTCCAACCCCTCTGTGTTAACCCTACCCCTTCCAACCCCTCTGTGTTAACCCTACCCCTTCCAACCCCTCTGTGTTAACCCTACCCCTTCCAACCCCTCCAACCCCTCTGTGTTAACCCTACCCCTTCCAACCCCTCTGTGTTAAAACCCTAACCCCCCTTCCAACCCCTCTGTGTTAACCCTACCCCTTCCAACCCCTCTGTGTTAACCCTACCCCTTCCAACCCCTCTGTGTTAACCCTACCCCTCCCTTCCAACCCCTCTGTGTTAACCCTACCCCTTCCTCCAACCCCTCTGTGTTAACCCTACCCCTTCCAACCCCTCTGTGTTAACCCTACCCCTTCCAACCCCTCTGTGTTAACCCTACCCCTTCCAACCCCTCTGTGTTAACCCTACCCCTTCCAACCCCTCTGGGTTAACCCTACCCCTTCCAACCCCTCTGTGTTAACCCTACCCCTTCCAACCCCTCTGTGTTAACCCTACCCCTTCCAACCCCTCTGTGTTAACCCTACCCCTTCCAACCCCTCTGTGTTAACCCTACCCCCCTTCCAACCCCGCTGTGTTAACCCTACCCCCCCTTCCAACCCCTCTGTGTTAACCCCCTTCCAACCCCTCTGTGTTAACCCTACCCCTTCCAACCCCTCTGTGTTAACCCATTCCAACCCCCTTCCTTCCAACCCCTCTGTGTTAACCCTACCCCTTCAACCCCTCTGTGTTAACCCTACCCCTTCCAACCCCTCTGTGTTAACCCTACCCCTTCCAACCCCTCTGTGTTAAACCCTACCCCTTCCAACCCCTCTGTGTAAACCCTACCCCTTCCAACCCCTCTGTGTAAACCCTACCCCTTCCAACCCCTCTGTGTAAACCCTACCCCTTCCAACCCCTCTGTGTTAAACCCTACCCCTTCCAACCCCTCTGTGTTAAACCCCTTCCAACCCCTGTGTTCCAACCCTCTGTGTTAAAACTACCCCCTTCCAACCCCTCTTCCAACCCCTCTGTGTTAATCCCCCTTCCAACCCCTCTGTGTTAACCCCCTTCCAACCCCCCCCTATTCCAACGCCTCTGTGTGCCCCCATTCCAACCCCTCTGTGTTAACCCTACCCCTTCCAACCCCTCTGTGTTAACCCCACCCCCTTCCAACCCCTCTGTGTTAAACCTACCCCTTCCAACCCCTCTGTGTTAAACCTACCCCCTTCCAACCCTTCTGTGTTAAACCTTTTATTATCCCCCTTCCAACCCCTCTGTGTTAACCTCTGTTCCTTATACCCCTTCCAACCCCTCTGGGTTAACCCCCTTCCAACCCATCACAACCCTGTATTTCTCCTCGGTGCATGATTTCTCAAAAACTAGAGACTACTTGTCTCCTCTTTAAAAACATTCCTTTACAAATCAGCCTAATCACTCCCTTGCCTCGGGGTGAGTTCGCCAGATCCCAAATGGCACCCTATTGCCTTCATAGTGCTCTACCCTAAGGGCTCTTGGTCATCAATAGTTTGCACTATGTCAACATAATAGGGTGCCATTTGGGATGTTAAACAGATACTTCCCGGGCTGTTAGAGATAGGTTTAGACATTATGGACATTTCCATGCTGTCTTGTATCAGTTTTTTTAATGAGTCTAACAGTTATTTCAGTGTTGGAGGTGTTTTAAACAACAAAGTTATTTTTTTTCTCCTCTGTTCCTTATAGTTTTTGTGGGTAGTGTGTTTTTATTATCTCAACATAATCACCTGAATGTTTTTTCTCCTCTGTTCCTTATAGTTTTTGTGGGTAGTGTGTTTTTATTATCTCAACATAATCACCTGAATGTTTTTTTTTTCCCCTCTGTTCTTCGTTTTAGTTTGTTAGTATATTATGGGAAAGTGTTTTCTGTTACAGTCAGTGTTTTGATACCCTCTGACCCCCTCTGTTTTGATACCCCCCCCCAGTCAGTGTTTTGATACCCTCTGACCCCCAGTCTGTGTTTTGATAGTCGGTGTTTTGATACCCTCTGACCCCCCCAGTCGGTGTTTTGATACCCTCTGACCCCCAGTCGGTGTTTTGATACCCTCTGACCCCCCAGTCGGTGTTTTGATACCCTCTGACCCCCCCCCAGTCGGTGTTTTGATACCCTCTGACCCCCCCCAGTCGGTGTTTTGATACCCTCTGACCCCCCAGTCGGTGTTTTGATACCCTCTGACCCCCCAGTCGGTGTTTTGATACCCTCTGACCCTCCCCCCCAGTCGGTGTTTTGATACCCTCTGACCCCCCCCAGTCGGTGTTTTGATACCCTCTGACCCCCCCCCAGTCGGTGTTTTGATACCCTCTGACCCCCCTCTGACCCTCCCCCCCAGTCGGTGTTTTGATACCCTCTGACCCCCCCTCTGACCCCCAGTCTGTGTTTTGATTCCCCCTGACCCCCCTCTCTTCCTCCCTGGATGTCAGTTTAGTCTAAGTGGAGTTAATACCCAAGGAAAGGGTGGGATCTGTAAACACGATACGCTGCAGATACCAGCCCTGTGTGTACCAGCCCTGTGTGTACCAGCCCTGTGTGTACCAGCCCTGTGTGTACCAGCCCTGTATGTACCAGCCCTGTGTGTACCAGCCCTGTGTGTACCAGCCCTGTGTGTACCAGCCCTGTGTGTACCAGCCCTATATGTACCATCCCTGTATGTACCAGCCCTGTATTTGCCAGCCCTGTATGTGTCAGCCCTGTATGTACCAGCCCTGTATGTACCAGCCCTGTATGTACCACCTGTATGTACCAGCCCTGTATGTACCAGCCCTGTATGTACCAGTCTGGTACCAGCCCTGTATGTACCAGCCCTGTATGTACCGGCCCTGTATGCACCAGTCCTATGTGTACCAGCCCTGTGTGTGCCAGCCCTGTGTGTGCCAGCCCTGTGTGTACCAGCCCTGTGTGTACCAGCCCTGTGTGTACCAGCCCTGTACCAGCCCTGTATGCACCAGCCCTGTGTGTACCAGCCCTGTATGTAACACCAGCCCTGTGTGTACCGGCCCTGTATGTGCTATGTACCAGTGTACCAGCCCTGTGTGTACCAGCCCTGTATGCACCAGCCCTGTATGTACCAGCCCTGTATGTACCAGCCCTATATGTACCAAACCTGTATGTACCAGCCCTGTGTGTACCAGCCCTGTATGCACCAGCCCTGTATGTACCAGCCCTGTGTGTACCAGCCCTATATGTGCCAAACCTGTATGTACCAGTTCTATATGTAGCCCCCAGCCCTATATGTACCAGCCCTATATGTACCCGCCATTTATGTTCCAGCCCTATATGTTCCAGCCCTGTATGTTCCAGCCTTATATGTGCCAGACCTGTATGTACCAGTCCTATATGTACCAGTCCTTTATGTTCCAGCCCTGTATGTTCCAGCCTTGTGGGTACCAGCCCTATGTGTACCGGCCCTATATGTACCAGTCTTTTATGTACCAGCCCTGTATGTTCCAGCCTTGTGTGTACCATGCCTATATGTACCAGTCCTTGATGTACCAGTCCTTGATGTACCAGTCCTTGATGTACCAGTCCTTGATGTACCAGTCCTTGATGTACCAGTCCTTTATGTACCAGTCCTTTATGTACCAGTCCTTTATGTACCAGTCCTTTATGTACCAGTCCTTTATGTACCAGTCCTTGATGTACCAGTCCTTGATGTACCAGTCCTTGATGTACCAGTCCTTGATGTACCAGTCCTATATGTTCCAGCCTTGTGTGTACCAGTCCTTTATGTTCCAACCCTGTATGTTCCAGTCCTTTATGTACCAGTCCTTTATGTTCCAGCCTTGTATGTACCAGCCTTGTATGTACCAGTCTGGTACCAGCCCTATGTGTACCAGCCCTATATGTACCAGTCCTATATGTACCAGCCTTGTATGTGCCAGACCTGTATGTCCCGCCCCTATATGTACCAGTCCTATATGTACCAGCATTGTATGTACCAACCTTGGGTGTACCCGTCCTATATGTGCCAGACCTATATGTACCAGCCCTTTATGTTCCAGCCTGGTATGTACCAGCCGTGTATGTACCAGCCCTATATGTGCCAAACCTGTATGTACCAGTCCTATATGTACCAGTCCTATATGTTCCAGCCTTGTGTGTGTACCAGTCCTATATGTACCAGTCCTTTATGTTCCAGCCCTGTATGTTCCAGCCTTGTGTGTACCAGTCTGGTACCAGCCCTATGTGTACCGGCCCTATATGTACCGGCCCTATATGTACCGGCCCTATATGTACCAGTCCTTTATGTTCCAGCCCTGTATGTTCCAGCCCTGTGTGTACCAGCCCTATGTGTACCGGCCCTATATGTACCAGTCCTATATGTACCAGTCTGGTACCAGCCCTTTGTTATGATACTCTACATTGATATCAGGTGAATCCTGTTTCCATTGATCTTCCTTGATGTTTCTACAACTTGATTGGAGTCCACCTGTGGTAATTTCAATTGATTGGACATGATTTGGAAAGGAACACACCTGTCTATATAAGGTCCCACAGTTGACAGTTCATGTCAGAGCAAAAACCAAGAACCAACCATGGGGTTGAAGGAATTGTCCGTAGAGCTCAGAGACATGATGGTGGCGAGGCACAGATCTGGGGAAGGGTACAAACACATTTCTGCAGCATTGAAGGTCCCCAAGAACACAGTGACCACCAAGACTTTTCCTAGAGTTGGCTGTTCGGCCAAACTGGACAATCTGGGGAGAAGGGCCTTGGTCAGGGAGACGACCAAGAACCGGATGGTCACTTTGACAGAGCTCCAGAGTTCCTCTGTGGAGATAGGAGAACCTTCTAGAAGGATAACCATCTCTGCAGCACTCCACCAATCAGGCGTTTATGGTAGAGTGGCCAGACGGAAGCCACTCCTCAGTAAAATGCCCATGACAGCCCACTTTGAATTTGCTAAAAGGCACCTAAAGGACTCTCAGAACGTTCAGGACCTCAGACGGTGTCAAAGGTTCACCTTCCAACAGGACAACGACCCTAAGTGCAAAGTCAAGACAACGCAGGAGTGGCTTTGGGACAAATCCCTGAATGTGCTTGAGTGGCCCAGCCAGAGCCCAGACTCATAGTACCTAAACTATGTGTAAACATGTATACACAGGGCTCAGCTGTAACAGAGACCTTGGTCTCAGTCTGTGTTCCTTGTTGAAATAAAGGGGTAACACTTGAACCCGATCGAACATCTCTGGAGAGACCTGAAAATAGCCGTGCAGCGATGCTCCCCATCCAACCTGACAGAGCTTGAGAGGATCTGCTGAGGAGAATGGGAGAAACTCTCCAAACGCAGGTGTGCCAAGCTTGTAGCGTCAAACCCAAGAAGACTCGATGCTGTAATCGCTGCCAAAGGTGCTTCAACAAAGTACTGAGTAAAGGGTCTGAATACTTAAATGTGATTTTTGTATTTTTAGTAAATTAGCTAAACTTTCTAAATGTATTTGGGCTTTATGGGGTATTGTGATGTCATTATGGGATATTGTGATGTCATTAGGGGTATTGTGTATAGATTGAGGAGGGGGGTGTGATTTAATTCATTTTTAGAATAAGACTGTAACGTAACAATGTGGAAAAAGTGAAGGGGTCTGAATTCTTTCTGAATGCACTGTAGTGCACTAACCAACAAGGCATGGGAAGTCACAGGCACTACTGGAAGAGTGTGGATGGTATTATAATCCTGTAATATATTCTGGTCCCAGATCAGGTATTAGAATGATGCTTCCTCCTAGTTCTAGTCTGGTCCCAGATCAGGTATTAGAATGCTGCTCCCTCCTAGTTCTAGTCTGGTCCCAGATCAGGTATTAGAATGCTGCTCCCTCCTAGTTCTAGTCTGGTCCCAGATCAGGTATTAGAATGATGCTTCCTCCTAGTTCTAGTCTGGTCCCAGATCAGGTATTAGAATGCTGCTCCCTCCTAGTTCTAGTCTGGTCCCAGATCAGGTATTAGAATGCTGCTCCCTCCTAGTTCTAGTCTGGTCCCAGATCAGGTATTAGAATGCTGCTGGTCCCTCCTAGTTCCTAGTTCTAGTCTGGTCCCAGATCAGGTATTAGAATGCTGCTCCCTCCTAGTTCTAGTCTGGTCCCAGATCAGGTATTAGAATGATGCTCCCTCCTAGTTCTAGTCTGGTCCCAGATCAGGTATTAGAATGCTGCTCCCTCCTAGTTCTAGTCTGGTCCCAGATCAGGTATTAGAATGCTGCTTCCTCCTACTTCTAGTCTGGTCCCAGATCAGGTTGTACTCTTGCGAACTCCTTTACTGGCATTGACGTAACAGTTGCTGAAGGAGTTGACAGAGCAGAAACAGACCCAGGCTAGCTTCCTCCCCCCTCAAGCTGAAGGAGCATAAACCGACCCAGGCTAGCTTCCTCCCCTCCTCAAGCTGAAGGAGTTGAAAGAGCAGAAACAGACCCAGGCTAGCTTCCTCCCCCTCAAACTGAAGGAGCAGAAACAGACCCAGGCTAGCTTCCTCCCTCCTCAAGCTGAAGGAGTTGAGAGAGCAGAAACAGACCCAGGCTAGCTTCCTCCCTCCTCAAGCTAAAGGAGTTGAGAGAGCAGAAACAGACCCAGGCTAGCTTCCTCCCTCCTCAAGCTGAAGGAGTTGAGAGAGCAGAAACAGACCCAGGCTAGCTTCCTCCTCCTCAAGCTGAAGGAGCAGAAACAGGCCCAGGCTAGCTTCCTCCCCCTCAAGCTGAAGGAGCAGAAACAGACCCAGGCTAGCTTCCTCCCTCCTCCAGCTGAAGGAGTTGAGAGAGCAGAAACAGACCCAGGCTAGCTTCCTCCCTCCTCAAGCTGAAGGAGTTGAGAGAGCAGAAACAGACCCAGGCTAGCTTCCTCCCTCCTCAAGCTGAAGGAGCAGAAACAGGCCCAGGCTAGCTTCCTCCCTCCTCAAGCTGAAGGAGCAGAAACAGACCCAGGCTAGCTTCCTCCCCCTCAAGCTGAAGGAGCAGAAACAGACCCAGGCTAGCTTCCTCCCCCTCAAGCTGAAGGAGCAGAAACAGACCCAGGCTAGCTTCCTCCCCCTCAAGCTGAAGGAGCAGAAACAGACCCAGGCTAGCTTCCTCCCCCTCAAGCTGAAGGAGCAGAAACAGACCCAGGCTAGCTTCCTCCCTCCTCAAGCTGAAGGAGCAGAAACAGACCCAGGCTAGCTTCCTCCCCCTCAAGCTGAAGGAGCAGAAACAGACCCAGGCTAGCTTCCTCCCCCCTCAAGCTGAAGGAGCAGAAACAGACCCAGGCTAGCTTCCTCCCTCAAGCTGAAGGAGCAGAAACAGACCCAGGCTAGCTTCCTCCCCCTCAAGCTGAAGGAGCAGAAACAGATCCAGGCTAGCTTCCTCCCTCCTCAAGCGGAAGGAGTTGAGAAGCAGAAACTGACCCAGGCTAGCTTCCTCCCCCTCAAGCTGAAGGAGCAGAAACAGACCCAGGCTAGCTTCCTCCCCCTCAAGCTGAAGGAGCAGAAACAGACCCAGGCTAGCTTCTTCCCTCAAGCTGAAGGAGCAGAAACAGACCCAGGCTAGCTTCCTCCCCCTCAAGCTGAAGGAGCAGAAACAGACCCAGGCTAGCTTCCTCCCCCTCAAGCTGAAGGAGCAGAAACAGACCCAGGCTAGCTTCCTCCCCCTCAAGCTGAAGGAGCAGAAACAGACCCAGGCTAGCTTCCTCCCCCTCAAGCTGAAGGAGCAGAAACCGGCCCAGGCTAGCTTCCTCCCCCTCAAAGCTGAAGGAGCAGAAACAGACCCAGGCTAGCTTCCTCCCTCCTCAAGCTGAAGGAGTTGAGAGAGCAGAAACAGACCCAGGCTATCTTCCTCCCTCCCCAAGCTGAAGGAGCAGAAACAGACCCAGGCTAGCTTCCTCCCCCTCAAGCTGAAGGAGCAGAAACAGACCCAGGCTAGCTTCTTCCTCCCTCAAGCTGAAGGAGCAGAAACAGGACCCAGGCTAGCTTCTTCCCTCCTCAAGCTGAAGGAGCAGAAACAGACCCAGGCTAGCTTCTTCCCCCTCAAGCTGAAGGAGCAGAAACAGACCCAGGCTAGCTTCTTCCTCCCTCAAGCTGAAGGAGCAGAAACAGACCCAGGCTATCTTCCTCCCTCAAGCTGAAGGAGCAGAAACAGACCCAGGCTAGCTTCTTCCTCCCTCAAGCTGAAGGAGCAGAAACAGACCCAGGCTATCTTCCTCCCTCAAGCTGAAGGAGCAGAAACAGGCCCAGGCTATCTTCCTCCCTCAAGCTGAAGGAGCAGAAACAGACCCAGGCTAGCTTCCTCCCTCAAGCTGAAGGAGCAGAAACAGACCCAGGCTAGCTTCCTCCCTCAAGCTGAAGGAGCAGAAACAGACCCAGGCTATCTTCCTCCCTCAAGCTGAAGGAGCAGAAACAGACCCAGGCTAGCTTCCTCCCCCTCAAGCTGAAGGAGCAGAAACAGACCCAGGCTAGCTTCCTCCCTCAAGCTGAAGGAGCAGAAACAGGCCCAGGCTATCTTCCTCCCTCAAGCTGAAGGAGCAGAAACAGACCCAGGCTATCTTCCTCCCTCAAGCTGAAGGAGCAGAAACAGACCCAGGCTCTTCCCCCTCAAGCTGAAGGAGCAGAAACAGACCCAGGCTATCTTCCTCCCTCAAGCTGAAGGAGCAGAAACAGACCCAGGCTAGCTTCCTCCCCCCCTCAAGCTGAAGGAGCAGAAACAGGCCCAGGCTAGCTTCTTCCCTCCTCAAGCTGAAGGAGCAGAAACAGACCCAGGCTATCTTCCTCCCTCAAGCATGGTGCTTCCTGGAGCTCAGTTCCTTCTGCAGTGTTTGGATACCTGGTTAATTGTGGTATGCTTGATTTAAAAAAATAATAATATTAAATTCTCCCTTGGTTGGCATTGTTGTCATTCTGTCAAGACAGTCTGGATTGGTTGGCATTTAAAGGCTGTGAGGCTGCATACTTTAATGTGATCATGTCTGTGGAAAGTATGTAACCTACTGTACATGTCTACAGTTTAGACACATCTACTCATTCCAGGGTTTCTCTTTATTTTACTGTTCTCTACATTGTAGAATAATAGTGAAGACATCAACACTATGAAATAACACATATGGAATCATGTAGTAACCAGAAAAGTATTAAACAAATCAAAATATATTTGAGATTCTTCAAAGTAGCCACCCTTTGCATGCTCTTGGCACACTCCTAACCAGCTTCACCTGGAATGCTTTTCCAAAAGTCTAGAAGGAGTTACCACATTATGCTGGGCATTTGTTGGCTGCTTTTCCTTCAATGTGCGGTCCGACTCATTCCAAACCATCTCGATTGGGTTGAGGTTGGATGATTGTGGAGGCCAGGTCATCTGATGCAGCACTCCATCACTCTCCTTCTTGGTCAAACAGCCCTTACACAGCCTGGAGGTGTGTTGGGTCATTGTCCTGTTGAAAAACAAATGATAGTCCCACTAAGCCCAAACCAGATGGGATGGTGTGTTGCTGCAGAATTCTGTGGTAGCCATGCTGGTTAAGTGTGCCTTGATTTCTAAATAAATCACAGACAGTGTCACCAGCCAAGCACCATCACACCACCTCCTCCATGCTTCACAGTGGAAACCACACATTCAGAGATCATCCGTTCACCCACAGCGCGTCTCACAAAGACACGGCGGTTGGAACCAAAAATCACATTTGGACTCATCAGACCAAAGGACAGAGTTCCACCGGTGTAATCAAATCAAACTTGATTTGCCACATGCGCCGAACACAAGTGTAGACCTCACTGTGAAATGCTGACTGACAAGCCCTTAACCAACAGTGTAGACCTTACTGTGAAATGCTGACTGACCAGCCTTTAACCAATAGTGTAGACCTTACTGTGAAATGCTGACTGACCAGCCTTTAACCAACAGTGTAGACCTCACTGTGAAATGCTGACTGACAAGCCCTTAACCAACAGTGTAGACCTTACTGTGAAATGCTGACTGACCAGCCCTTAACCAACAGTGTAGACCTTACTGTGACATGCTGACTGACAAGCCCTTAACCAACAGTGTAGACCTTACTGTGACATGCTGACTGACCAGCCCTTAACCAACAGTGTAGACCTCAATGTGAAATGCTGACTGACCAGCCCTTAACCAACAGTGTAGACCTTACTGTGAAATGCTGACTGACAAGCCCTTAACCAACAGTGTAGACCTTACTGTGAAATGCTGACTGACAAGCCCTTAACCAACAGTGTAGACCTCACTGTGAAATGCTGACTGACCAGCCCTTAACCAACAGTGTAGACCTTACTGTGAAATGCTGACTGACAAGCCCTTAACCAACAGTGTAGACCTTACTGTGAAATGCTGACTGACAAGCCCTTAACCAACAGTGTAGACCTTACTGTGAAATGCTGACTGACCAGCCCTTAACCAACAGTGTAGACCTTACTGTGAAATGCTGACTGACCAGCCCTTAACCAACAGTGTAGACCTTACTGTGAAATGCTGACTGACCAGCCCTTAACCAACAGTGTAGACCTTACTGTGAAATGCTGACTGACCAGCCCTTAACCAACAGTGTAGACCTCACTGTGAAATGCTGACTGACAAGCCCTTAACCAACAGTGTAGACCTCACGGTGAAATGCTGACTGACCAGCCCTTAACCAACAGTGTAGACCTTACTGTGAAATGCTGACTGACAAGCCCTTAACCAACAGTGTAGACCTCACTGTGAAATGCTGACTGACCAGCCCTTAACCAACAGTGTAGACCTTACTGTGAAATGCTGACTGACAAGCCCTTAACCAACAGTGTAGACCTCACTGTGAAATGCTGACTGACCAGCCCTTAACCAACAGTGTAGACCTTACTGTGAAATGCTGACTGACAAGCCCTTAACCAACAGTGCAGTTCAAGAAGAAGAAAATATTTACCAAGTAGACTAAAATAAAAAGTCACACAATAAGAATAACGAGGCTATATACAGGGTATTATGGTACAGAGTCAATGTGGAGGCTATATACAGGGTATTACGGTACAGAGTCAATGTGGAGGCTATATACAGGGTATTACGGTACAGAGTCAATGTGGAGGCTATATACAGGGTATTACGGTACAGAGTCAATGTGGAGGCTATATACAGGGGGTACCGGTACAGAGTCAATGTGGAGGCTATATACAGGGTGTTACGGTACAGAGTCAATGTGGAGGCTATATACAGGGGTACGGTACAGAGTCAATGTGGAGGCTATATACAGGGGGTACCGGTACAGAGTCAATGTGGAGGCTATATACAGGGGGTACCGGTACAGTGTCAATGTGGAGGCTATATACAGGGGGGTACTGGTACAGAGTCAATGTGGAGGCTATTTTTCAGGGGGTACCGGTACAGAGTCAATGTGGAGGCTATATACAGGAGATACCCGTACAGAGTCTGTTTACGGGGGTACAGGTTAGTTGAGGTAATATGTACATGTAGGTGGGGGTGAAGTGACTATGCATAGATAACAAACAGTGAGTAGCAGCAGTGTACAAGGAGGTCTCGATGTAAAATGTCGGGTGGCGATTTTTATGAATTTCAGTCCAATGGTTTCGGGGTAGAAGCTGTTGAGGAGCCTTTTGGTCCTAGACTTGGCGCTCCGGTACATCTTGCCGTGTGGTAGCAGAGAAAACAGTCTTCAACTTAGGTGACTGGAGTCTCTGACAATTTTATGGGCTTTCCTCTGACACCGCCTATTACATAGGTCCTGGATGGAAGGAAGCTTGGCCCCAGTGATGTACTGGGCCGTTCACACTACCCTCTGTAGCGCCTTACGGTCAGATGCAGAGCAGTTGCCATACCAGGCGGTGATGCAACCGGTCAGGATGCTCTCGATGGTGCAGCTGTAGAACCTTTTGAGGGTCTGGGGACCCATGTCGAATCCTTTCAGTCTCCTGAGGGGTCTAATGTACATTGGTGGTGGTTCTTGGCCCAAGCAAGTCTCGTCTTCTTATTGGTGTCCTTTAGTAGTGGGTTTCTCTGCAGTAATTCCACCATGAAGGCCTGATTCACTCAGTCTCCTCTTCTTATTGGTGTCCTTTAGTAGTGGGTTTCTCTGCAGTAATTCCACCATGAAGGCCTGATTCACACAGTCTCCTCTTCTTATTGGTGTCCTTTAGTAGTGGGTTTCTCTGCAGTAATTCCACCATGAAGGCCTGATTCACACAGTCTCCTCTTCTTATTGGTGTCCTTTAGTAGTGGGTTTCTCTGCAGTAATTCCACCATGAAGGCCTGATTCACTCAGTCTCCTCTTCTTATTGGTGTCCTTTAGTAGTGGGTTTCTCTGCAGTAATTCCACCATGAAGGCCTGATTCACTCAGTCTCCTCTTCTTATTGGTGTCCTTTAGTAGTGGTTTTCTCTGCAGTAATTCCACCATGAAGGCCTGATTCACCCAGTCTGTAGAAAGCAGGTAGCCTATGCCTGTATATTCCATAGAAAGTGAAGGGCCGTTGTATCCTGACTCAGAACAACAGCTCAGGGGGAGGGGCTCTGCAACAATGCCTGTGTAATCAAGCTGATGACATCATCAATGCTAGACAGAGAGAGTATTTATTCTAACCTCTGAATTAGATGGAAGACGCTCTTTCTATGTTAGAACAATGATACCAATGTTAAGATATCAAAAAAGCCTCCCGAGTGGCGCAGTGGTCTAAGGCACTGCATCGCAGTGCTAGCTTTGCCACTACAGATTTTGGGTTCGAGTCCAGGCTCTGTCGCAGCCGGCCGCGACCGGGAGACCCACCGGGCGGTGCAAGTGTCGTCCGGGTTAGGGGAGGGTTTGACCGGCAGGGATGTTCTTGTCCCATCGCTCACTAGCGACTCCTGTGGCGGGCTGGGTGTAGTGCACGCTGACATGGTCGCCAGCTGTACGGTTGTTTCCCTCCGACACGTTGGTGCTGGCTTCCGGGTTAAAGTGGTCATTGTGTCAAGGAGCAGTGCGGCTTGGTTGGGTTGTGTTTCGGAGACCTTTCCTGCACGGCTCTCGACCTTCCCTCTCCCGAGTTCTTCACGGGAGTTGCAGCGATGAGACAATACTGTAACTACCAATTGGAGGTTAAAAAAACAAGTCATAAAATATGAAAATAGTCTCCTTTTTTAATGTTGTTTCCTGTTTACTGTTGTTGACTAATGTTGACTGTGTTTATGCCTGTTTGTGTAAATATTTCACTACACCCCCTGACATGGCTGTCCCTGTATTTGTTCTTTGACCCAGTTGGAGGAGTGTGCTCTGCAGATGGCCCCCAATGGGAACTACCTGGACCTGGACCTGTCTCTGGGGGAACAGAAAGATGATGTGGAACAGCTCTATGACCGTGGGGTAAGGACACCTCTCTCCATTCCTCCTTCCGGTTTACCTTTCCTTCACTGAGCTCCTTCTTTCCTCTCCTTCTCTCCTCTCCTTCTCTCCTCTTTGACCTTTCCTTCACTGAGCTCCTTCTCTCCTCTCCTTCTCTCCTCTCTTTGACCTTTCCTTCACTGAGCTCCTTCTCTCTCTTTCCTTCTCTCTCTCTTTGACCTTTCCTTCACTGAGCTCCTTCTCTCTTCTCTCCTCTCTTTGACCTTTCCTTCACTGAGCTCCTTCTCTCTCTCTTTCCTTCTCTCCTCTCTTTGACCTTTCCTTCACTGAGCTCCTTCTCTCCTCTCCTCTCTCTTTCCTCTCACTTTGACCTTTCCTTCACTGAGCTCCTTCTCTCCTCTCCTTCTCTCCTCTCTTTGACCTTTCCTTCACTGAGCTCCTTCTCTCCTCTCTCCTTCTCTCCTCTCTTTGACCTTTCCTTCACTGAGCTCCTTCTCTCCTCTCCTTCCTTCTCTCCTCTCTTTGACCTTTCCTTCACTGAGCTCCTTCTCTCTCCTTTCCTTCTCTCCTCTCTTTGACCTTTCCTTCACTGAGCTCCTTCTCTCCTCTCCTTCTCTCCTCTCTTTGACCTTTCCTTCACTGAGCTCCTTCTCTCCTCTCCTTTCCTTCTCTCCTCTCTTTGACCTTTCCTTCACTGAGCTCCTTCTCTCCTCTCCTTTCCTTCTCTCCTCTCTTTGACCTTTCCTTCACTGAGCTCCTTCTCTCCTCTCCTTTCCTTCTCTCCTCTCTTTGACCTTTCCTTCACTGAGCTCCTTCTCTCCTCTCCTTCTCTCCTCTCACACGTAAACACATACCTTTTTTTCTGCCAGCTCAGACAATCATGTAGGGAAACAGGAAACCCCTGTCACTTCTTTCATTCAGGGTGAACCATGAGTTCATCAGCAACATGAAGACACAGTCAGGGTGAACCATGAGTTCAATCAGCAACATGAAGACACAGTCAGGGTGTTTCAGGGTGAACTATGAGTTCATCAGCAACATGAAGACACAGTCAGGGTGAACCATGAGTTCATCAGCAACATGAAGACACAGTCAGGGTGAACCATGAGTTCATCAGCAACATGAAGACACAGTCAGGGTGAACCATGAGTTCATCAGCAACATGAAGACACAGTCAGGGTGAACCATGAGTTCATCAGCAACATGAAGACACAGTCAGGGTGTTTCAGGGTGAACCATGAGTTCTACAGCAACATGAAGACACAGTCAGGGTGTTTCAGGGTGAACCATGAGTTCTACAGCAGCACAACATGAAGACACAGTCAGGGTGAACCATGAGTTCTACAACAACACAACATGAAGACACAGTCAGGGTGAACCATGAGTTCTACAACAACACAACATGAAGACACAGTCTGGGTGTTTCAGGGTGAACCATGAGTTCTACAGCAACATGAAGACACAGTCAGGGTGTTTCAGGGTGAACTATGAGTTCTACAGCAACATGACAGGATCAGGGTTCCTAGTCGTTGATGCTACAGTATCTCTGTCTGTCTTCTGTCCAAGCTGAGTTTCCAGCTGAGTTTAACAGGCCTTGTCCGTGTTGCAAGATGAAGTGAGTCATTTTACTGAGATAGGAAATGTCACTGACTGGAGAGATGCCACGTAGGAGTTAGGTAGAGAGAGGGACTTCACTGATGAAGACATTGTGTTAGTTTTAGGTGTGAAATGCAGAATGATTGGACCAGTTCCTGTCCAAGTTGTCTTTCCACTGTGCTTCAGTAGTAATCCAGCATTCTATCCACCAGTCTCCTTCTCTGTGTAGGACGTTCTAGAGCTGTGTAGGATGTTCTAGAGCTGTGTAGGACGTTCTAGAGCTGTGTAGGACGTTCTAGAGCTGTGTAGGACGTTCTAGAGCTGTGTAGAACATTCTAGAGAAATGTAGAACAGTGGTTCCCAACTTTTTTTGGTTACTGTGCCACCAACTGCATTTCGCTCTGCCCTGAATTACCCATCGTGTATTTTACCAGTAGGCCTTTGGTCTCGTGAGTCTTCTCCAGTAGGCCTTTGGTCTCGTGAGTCTTCTGAGGATAGGCCAAGTACCCCCTGAGGAGGATGAGGAGGCCAAGTACCCCCTGAGGATAGGCCAAGTACCCCCCTGAGGATAGGCCAAGTACCCCCTGAGGATAGGGCCAAGTACCCCCTGAGGATAGGCCAAGTACCCCCTGAGGATAGGCCAAGTACCCCCTGAGGATAGGCCAAGTACCCCAGGGGATAGTTGGGAATCATTGGTGTTAGCATGGAGCTGTGAGGAGAGATGCTGGGTACCGGTGTTCTGTGCTTCAGTCTCTCTCTGATGTCCAGGTGGGTGTGTCAGTCATCATGTCCCCTGAAGTGGATCTAAATCTCCTGCCAAGTCACTATCAGCTAGAGGAAACCAGAAGGAAGGGGCAGAACACACACACACGCAGACAGACGATACGGCCACGTGACGCAGACAGCCAAGTACCCACGTGAGGATAGGCCACATACCCCCAGGACAGACGTACCCCGTGAGGAAACACACACATACACGCAGACAGGACAAGTACTTGGCCACGTGAGGAAGGCACACATACACGCAGACAGACGTACCCCGTGAAAACACAAGTAGAACAGACAGACGTACGCCCACGTGAAAACACACACATACACGCAGACAGACGTACGGCCACGTGAAAACACACACATACACGCAGACAGACGTACGGCCACGTGAAAACACACACATACACGCAGACAGACGTACGGCCACGTGAAAACACACACATACACGCAGACAGACGTACGGCCACGTGAAAACACACACACACTCCACCAGCTAGTTGCTTGAGTGGAAAGGTGTCAAGTTCCAACAGACAACAGTATTATTGTTAATGACAATCTAGTCCTCTTTAAACTCACAGGGTGAAAATAGAGTCTTGGGGGGTGAAAATACCTTTCTAGAACACAGGTAGATGTGATTACCACACAGAACCATTCTGGAGGTCTAAAGACCTTTCTAGAAGACATGTAGATGTGATTACCACACACAACCATTCTGGAGGTCTAAAGACTTCTCTAGAAGACATGTAGATGTGATTACCACACAGAACCATTCTGGAGGACTAAAGACCTTTCTAGAACACAGGTAGATGTGATTACTACACAGAACCATTCTGGAGGACTAAAGACCTTTCTAGAACACAGGTAGATGTGATTACTACACAGAACCATTCTGGAGTACTAAAGACCTTTCTAGAACACAGGTAGATGTGATTACCACACAGACAGACATTCTGGAGGTGAAAAGACCTTTCTAGAAGACATGTAGATGTGATTACCACACAGAACCATTCTGGAGGAAAGGTGTCAAGACCTTTCAGAACAGTAGGTAGATGTGATTACTTTAAACTCACAGAAAATTCTGGAGGACTAAAGACCTTTCTAGAACACAGGTAGATGTGATTACTACACAGAACCATTCTGGAGTACTAAAGACCTTTCTAGAACACAGGTAGATGTGATTACCACACAGAACCATTCTGGAGTACTAAAGACCTTTCTAGAAGACATGTAGATGTGATTACTACACAGAACCATTCTGGAGGACTAAAGACCTTTCTAGAAGACAGGTAGATGTGATTACTACACAGAACCATTCTGGAGGACTAAAGACCTTTCTAGAACACAGGTAGATGTGATTACCACACAGAACCATTCTGGAGGACTAAAGACCTTTCTAGAACACAGGTAGATGTGATTACCACACATAACCATTCTGGAGGATAAAGACATTTTCTAGAACACAGGTAGATGTGATTAGATGTGGTAGATGTGATTACCACACAGAACCCGTCTGGAGGATAAAGACTATAAACCTAAGGTCTCCTTCGATAGGCCAGGCATTATCTCCCTTATAATGCTTTCTTACAGGTCAGATGCTGGTACATGACTCCTTGTAGAAATAGATTTTAGGACGGCTGGGGACCTACGAGTCTGTTGGTGGGATGAGACTGGGGGACCTACGAGTCTGTCGGTGGGATGAGACTGGGGGACATACGAGTCTGTCGGTGGGTTGAGACTGGGGGACATACGAGTCTGTCGGTGGGATGAGACTGGGGGTCATACGAGTCTGTCGGTGGGATGAGACTGGGGGACATACGAGTCTGTCGGTGGGATGGTACTGGGGGACATACGAGTCTGTCGGTGGGATGAGACTGGGGGACATACGAGTCTGTCGGTGGGATGAGACTGGGGGACATACGAGTCTGTCGGTGGGATGAGACTGGGGGACATACGAGTCTGTCGGTGGGATGAGACTGGGGGACAGTCTGTCAGGTGGGATGAGACTGGGGGACATACGAGTCTGTCGGTGGGATGAGACTGGGGGACATACGAGTCTGTCGGTGGGATGAGACTGGGGGACATACGAGTCTGTCGGTGGGATGAGACTGGGGGACATACGAGTCTGTCGGTGGGATGAGACTGGGGGACATACGAGTCTGTCGGTGGGATGAGACTGGGGGACATACGAGTCTGTCGGTGGGATGAGACTGGGGGACATACGAGTCTGTCGGTGGGTTGGTACTGGGGGACATACGAGTCTGTCGGCGGGTTGGTACTGGGGGACATACGAGTCTGTCGGCGGGTTGAGACTGGGGGACATACGAGTCTGTCGGCGGGTTGAGACTGGGGGACATACGAGTCTGTCGGCGGGTTGGACTGGGGGACCTAGGAGTCTGTCCGTGGGTTGAGACTGGGGACATACGAGTCTGTCGGCGGGTTGAGACTGGGGGACATACGAGTCTGTCGGTGGGTTGAGACTGGGGGACATACGAGTCTGTCGGCGGGTTGAGACTGGGGGACATACGAGTCTGTCGGCGGGTTGAGACTGGGGGACATACGAGTCTGTCGGTGGGTTGAGACTGGGGGACATACGAGTCTGTCGGTGGGTTGAGACTGGGGGACATACGAGTCTGTCGGTGGGTTGAGACTGGGGGACATACGAGTCTGTCGGCGGGTTGAGACTGGGGGACATACGAGTCTGTCGGTGGGTTGAGACTGGGGGACATACGAGTCGGTCGGTTCCTCCTCGGTATTCATATAGACATCAAGTACGTTTCTCCCCAGAACAGACTGTGATTGTCTTACTGCAACTAGCGCTGTTTATCATCTATGGGCCCCATTCATTCTTGTGCCTGAATCTGATTTGAATCTGATTTGACCTCACAAAGCCTTCTGTCTTTCCTCTCTAGTTCACATGGGGCATCCCACATAGCACCCTCTTCTCTATACAGAACACTACCTTTTGCTAGAGCCCTATGGGAATAAGGTGCTATTTGGGATGTAGACAAAGAGGTGTTTTGTCCCGCTGTTCCCTGTGACAGTGACATTCTCTCCCCCCTCCGCAAGAGACGGGGCCCGGCTCATTCAGATCTACATCACCTCAGTCTAGAAGCAGCAGCTACATCACCTCCGTCTAGAAGCAGCAGCTACGTCACCTCAGTCTAGAAGCAGCAGCTACATCACCTCAGTCTAGAAGCAGCAGCTACATCACCTCAGTCTAGAAGCAGCAGCTACATCTCCTCCAGAAGCAGCAGCTGTGACATCTCAGTCTGAAGCAGCAGCTACATCACCTCAGTCTAGAAGCAGCAGCTACATCACCTCAGTCTAGAAGCAGCAGCTACTTCAGTCTAGAAGCAGCAGCTACATCACCTCAGTCTAGAAGCATTACATCACTCAGTCTAGAAGCAGCAGCTACATCACCTCAGTCTAGAAGCAGCAGCTACATCACCTCAGTCTAGAAGCAGCAGCTACATTCAGTCTAGAGGCAGCAGCTACATCACCTCAGTCTAGAGGCAGCAGCTACATCACCTCAGTCTAGAGGCAGCAGCTACATCACCTCAGTCTAGAGGCAGCAGCTACATTCAGTCTAGAGGCAGCAGCTACATCACCTCAGTCACTCACCTCAGTCTTGCAGCAGCTACGTCACCTCAGTCTAGGGCAGCTACGTCAGCAAGGTGCTCATTTGGGAGCTGTCACCTAGACAGAAGCAGCAGCTTTGTCACCTCAGTCTAGAAGCAGCAGCAGCTTCCCTCAGTCTGCAGCAGCTGACATTCTCTCCCCGTCCTCTAGAAGCAGCAGCAGCTACGGTCTAGAAGCAGCAGCAGCATCATTCAGCAGCTACATCACCTCAGTCTAGAAAGCAGCAGCTACATCACCTCAGTCTAGAAGCAGCAGCAGCTACATCACCTCAGTCTAGAGCAGCAGCTACATCACCTCAGGCTAGAAGCAGCAGCAGCTACATCACCTCAGGCTAGAAGCAGCAGCAGCTACATCACCTCAGTCTAGAAGCAGCAGCTACATCACCTCAGTCTAGAAGCAGCAGCATCACCTCAGTCTAGAAGCAGCAGCAGCTACATCACCTCAGTCTAGAAGCAGCAGCTACATCACCTCAGTCTAGAAGCAGCAGCTACATCACCTCAGTCTAGAAGCAGCAGCTACATCACCTCAGTCTAGCAGCAGCTACATCACCTCAGTCTAGAAGCAGCAGCTACATCACCTCAGTCTAGAAAGCAGCAGCTACATCACCTCAGTCTAGAAAGCAGCAGCTACATCACCTCAGTCTAGAAGCAGCAGCAGCTACATCACCTCAGTCTAGAAGCAGCAGCAGCTACATCACCTCAGTCTAGAAGCAGCAGCAGCTACATCACCTCAGTCTAGAAGCAGCAGCAGCTACATCACCTCAGTCTAGAAGCAGCAGCTACATCACCTCAGTCTAGAAGCAGCAGCAGCTACATCACCTCAGTCTAGAAAGCAGCAGCTACATCAAGTCTAGAAGCAGCAGCAGCTACATCACCTCAGTCTAGAAGCAGCAGCAGCTACGCCACCTCAGTCTAGAAGCCACAGCAGCAGCTACGCCACCTCAGTCTAGAAGCCACAGCAGCAGCTACGCCACCTCCGTCTAGAAGCCACAGCAGCAGCTACGTCACCTCCGTCTAGAAGCAGCAGCAGCAGCAGCTACGTCACCTCAGTCTAGAAGCAGCACCAGCAGCTACGTCACCTCAGTCTAGAAGCAGCACCAGCAGCTACGTCACCTCAGTCTAGAAGCAGCACCAGCAACTACGTCACCACAGTCTAGAAGCAGCAGCTACGTCACCTCAGTCTAGAAGCAGCAGCAGGCTGACAACATGAATGGGAGAGACCTACAGGCCTCCTAAAATGACCGAACCGACTCTGAGGGGGAAACGACACGATCAGACATCTGTAGTGTGTTTGATTTGGAAGCAGGTCTCCCCTGTTAGAACTACTGGGACATGTTACCTATGTTGTTGTTGAAGCCAGAGTCCTTGTCAGCCTCCCAAAATGCCAGCCCTTTCCCCTTTTATAGTCCACTACTTTTGACCCGGGGGCCTTTAGGGCTCTGGCCACAAGTAGTACCGTGTTTAGGGCATAGGCTGCCATTTGTGACATACCCCTGGTTAACTGGTCTTATGAACATGGAGATCACAGGAGAGCTTGGACAAGGGAGGGAGGGGGAACAGTGTGTGGTCACACAGCTGAAATACTGGGGAGGGCACGTTGTGTGGAACAGTGTGGTCACACAGCTGAAATACTGGGGAGGGAGGGGAGGGCATGTTGTGTGGAACACACAGCTGAAATACTGGGGAGGGAGGGGGAGGGCACGTTGTGTGGAACAGTGTGGTCACACAGCTGAAATACTGGGGAGGGACGGCCTGGAAAACGGCAGGGTGCTAATTGTCATGTGAGTGGGTCAACTTGTATATGTGATGATGATGTTAAGATTTGATGAGTACTTACAGTACACACACACACACACACACACACACACACCCTGACACACACACACACACCCTGACACAGCATAGCCTCCATACTCTTCTCTGCTCTTCTCCTCTGCTCTCCTCCAGAATCTGCCAAAGTATATAATCCCTGCTGGACCAGCCGTCACAGCCCGGCCATTGTTGTGTTTATTGGGATGGCACTCTGGGTAGCAGGAGATATCTACAGTCTAGCCCCGTCTGTGTCAGCACTCAGACAGAGGAGAATCTCAACTCCGTGAACCTCTCCAGCACTCGGACAGAGGAGAATCTCAACTCCGTGAACCTCTCCAACACTCTGACACTAAGGCCGTATTGAGCCACGTCCCCTGGCAGTAGGCCATATTGAGCCACGTCCTCTGTCCTCTGGGCCCCGTTCCCCTGGCAGTAGGTCGTATTGAGCCCCGTCCTCTGTGCTCCGTTCCCCTGGCAGTAGTCCGTATTGAGCCCGTCCTCTGGGCACCGTTCCCTGGTAGTAGGCCGTATTGAGCCACGTCCTCTGTCCTCTGGGCACCGTTCCCCTGGCAGTAGGCCGTATTGAGCCACGTCCTCTGGGCTCTGTTCCCTGGCAGTAGGGCATATTGAGCCACGTCCTCTGTCCTCTGTGCTCCGTTCCCCTGGCAGTAGGGCGTATTGAGCCACGTCCTCTGTCCTCTGGGCACCGTTCCCCTGGCAGTAGGCCGTATTGAGCCACGCCTCTGTCCTCTGGGCACCGTTCCCCTGGCAGTAGGCCGTATTGAGCCACGTCCTCTGGGCTCCGTTCCCCTGGCAGTAGGGCGTATTGAGCCACGTCCTCTGTCCTCTGGGTTCCGTTCCCCTGGCAGTAGGTGAGCCACGTCCTCTGGGCACCGTTCCCCTGGCAGTAGGCCGTATTGAGCCACGTCCTCTGGGCACCGTTCCCTGGCAGTAGGCCGTATTGAGCCACGTCCTCTGGGCACCGTTCCCCTGGCAGTAGGCCGTATTGAGCCACGTCCTCTGGGCACCGTTCCCTGGCAGTAGGCCGTATTGAGCCACGTCCTCTGGGCACCGTTCCCCTGGCAGTAGGCCGTATTGAGCCACGTCCTCTGGGCACCGTTTCCCTGGCAGTAGGCCGTATTGAGCCACGTCCTCTGGGCACCGTTTCCCTGGCAGTAGGCCGTATTGAGCCACGTCCTCTGGGCACCGTTTCCCTGGCAGTAGGCCGTGTTGAGCCACGTCCTCTGGGCTCCGTTCCCCTGGCAGTAGGGCGTATTGAGCCATGTCCTCTGTCCTCTGGGCTCCGTTCCCTGACAGTAGGCTGTATTGAGCCACGTCCTCTGGGCACCGCTGACAGTAGGCTGTATTGAGCCACGTCCTCTGGGCACCGTTCCCTGGCAGTAGGCCTTATTGAGCCACGTCCTCTGGGGTTCCCTGACCGTATTGAGCCACGTCCTCTGTCCTCTGGGCACCGTTCCCCTGGCAGTAGGCCGTATTGAGCCACGTCCTCTGGGCTCCGTTCCCCTGGCAGTAGGGCGTATTGAGCCACGTCCTCTGGGCTCCGTTCCCTTGACAGTATGCCGTATTGAGCCACGTCCTCTGGGCACCGTTCCCCTGGTAGTAGGCCGTATTGAGCCACGTCCTCTGTGCTCCGTTCCCCTGGCAGTAGGCCGTATTGAGCCACGTCCTCTGTGCTCCGTTCCCCTGGCAGTAGGCCGTATTGAGCCACGTCCTCTGTGCTCCGTTCCCCTGGCAGTAGGGCGTATTGAGCCACGTCCTCTGGGCTCCGTTCCCCTGACAGTAGGCCATATTGAGCCACGTCCTCTGTCCTCTGGGCACCGTTACCCTGGCAGTAGGCCGTATTGAGCCACGTCCTCCGGGCACCGTTACCCTGGCAGTAGGGCGTATTGAGCCACGTCCTCTGTCCTCTGGGCTCCGTTACCCTGGCAGTAGGCCGTATTGAGCCACGTCCTCTGGGCTCCGTTACCCTGGCAGTAGGCCGTATTGAGCCACGTCCTCTGGGCTCCGTTACCCTGGCAGTAGGCCGTATTGAGCCACGTCCTCTGGGCTCCGTTACCCTGGCAGTAGGCCGTATTGAGCCACGTCCTCTGGGCTCCGTTACCCTGGCAGTAGGCCGTATTGAGCCACGTCCTCTGGGCTCCGTTACCCTGGCAGTAGGCCGTATTGAGCCACGTCCTCTGGGCTCCGTTACCCTGGCAGTAGGGCGTATTGAGCCACGTCCTCTGGGCTCCGTTACCCTGGCAGTAGGCCGTATTGAGCCACGTCCTCTCCATAGATATTTCTCCCTATGACCTGATGTTATTGACTAACTGATACTGTCACTTCTTTATCGTCCGACTAGCCTTTTCTCTCTCCTCTATTCACTAAAGTATTCTCTCTCCTCCTCTCTCTCTCTCTCTCTCTCTCTCTCTCTCTCTCTCTCTCTCCTCCCTCTCTCTCTCTCTCCTCTCTCTCTCTCTCTCCTCCTCTCTCTCCTCCTCTCTCTCTCCTCTATTCATTAAAGTATTCTCTCTCCTCTCTCTCTCTCTCTCTCTCTCTCTCTCCTCCTCTCTCTCTCTCTCTCTCTCTCTCCTCTCTCTCTCCTCTTCACTAAAGTATCCTCTCTCTCCTCTCTCTCTCTCCTCTTCACTCTCTCTCCTCTCTCTCTCTCCTCTCTCTCTCTCTCTCCTCTTCACTAAAGTATCCTCTCTCTCTCCACAGTAGAGGGAAGAAGCCCATCCTGATCCTGAGAACTCAGCTATCTGTCAGAGTCCACTCCATTCTAGGTAAGATCCTGCTCCTCCTTTTCCATCCCTCCGTCCCACTTGAAACAAAGTCTTTATAGAACGTTCATGAAGTGTTCCTAAATGCTTCAAAAGCACTTCATAGATGCTTAACAGCAAGATGTTTGTTTATGAGTGATTTCTGAACCATCTATATACACCTTATAAAGGGTTTATGAGGGAAGAGTAGCAGGGTGTATTTGACTCGGAGGGGGGGAGTAGCAGTGTGTATTTCCCATCTTTCCTATAATCTGTAATGGACCCAGCCACCGTGGCCTCCAGTGACCAAGTCCCTAATGTCTTCCTGTTCCTGATGAGGCTCTGGACAAAGTAGTGTAGTATATAGGGAATAGGCTGCCATTTGGGATACTTCCAGTAGCTTCCATTGGTCTCTATGAGCTGTAACTCTCTAGTTGGGATCCTTCCATTGGTCTCTATGAGATGTAACTCTCTAGTTGGGATCCTTCCATTGGTCTCTAGTTGGGAGATGTAATCCTTCCATTGGTCTCTAGTTGGGATCCTTCCATTGGTCTCTATGAGATGTAACTCTCTAGTTGGGATCCTTCCATTGGTCTCTATGAGATGTAACTCTCTAGTTGGGATCCTTCCATTGGTCTCTATGAGATGTAACTCTCTAGTTGGGATCCTTCCATTGGTCTCTATGAGATGTAACTCTCTAGTTGGGATCCTTCCATTGGTCTCTATGAGATGTAACTCTCTCCAGTCTCTATGAGATGGGATCATTGGTCTTGAGATGTAAGTTGGGATCCTTCCATTGGTCTCTATGAGATGTAACTCTCTAGTTGGGATCCTTCCATTGGTCTCTATGAGATGTAACTCTCTAGGTGGGATCCTTCCAGTAGCTTCCATTGGTCTCTATGAGCTGTAACTCTCCATTTGTCACCGCAGCGCTGACATCATCACACTCCTCTTAACTCCTCTTTTCCACTCCAGGCATAAAACTGTTTTATTTTCCAAGTGCATTGTGGGTAAGGGGGGGGGGGAAATGCCCCCGCCCGTCCAAGGCAGTAGGGTTTAACTGGCTCCGATGATTCTTCTGGAGTTTTGTTTCCTTCTAAACCCCCGACTCAGATCTTCTATTAATCCACCAGTGTTTCCAACCGGTGATGTCAGCGGCAGTCTAATGTTCTGCCGACTGCTGCTGTTTATCGTAATAGGTGCAGCTGATGGCCGTATAATTACATAGTCCTTTTTTAAAAAACTTATGTCCATTTTTAAATGTTTTACCTCCCTACGAACTGTGATGCTGAAGTTGAGCTAGACTATATTTCCTGTGATGCTGAAGTTGAGCTAGACTATATTTCCTGTGATGCTGAAGTTGAGCTAGACTATATTTCCTGTGATGCTGAAGTTGAGCTAGACTATATTTCCTGTGATGCTGAAGTTGAGCTAGACTATATTTCCTGTGATGCTGAAGTTGAGCTAGACTATATTTCCTGTGATGCTGAAGTTGAGCTAGACTATATTTCCTGTGATGCTGAAGTTGAGCTAGACTATATTTCCTGTGATGCAGGAAAAAAAACATTGCTTGTTTGATGAGAAACCTTGACTGAGACCTAAAGACTGAGGCTTCAGCTCAGCAGGCCTTGTATTAGCTCTCTGAGAGAATGCCAAGGCTTCAGCTCAGCAGGCCTTGTATTAGCTCTCTGAGAGAATGCCAAGGCTTCAGCTCAGCAGGCCTTGTATTAGCTCTCTGAGAGAATGCCAAGGCTTCAGCTCAGCAGGCCTTGTATTAGCTCTCTGAGAGAATGCCAAGGCTTCAGCTCAGCAGGCCTTGTATCAGCTCTCTGAGAGAATGCCAAGGCTTCAGCTCAGCAGGCCTTGTATTAGCTCTCTGAGAGAATGCCAAGGCTTCAGCTCAGCAGGCCTTGTATCAGCTCTCTGAGAGAATGCCAAGGCTTCAGCTCAGCAGGCCTTGTATTAGCTCTCTGAGAGAATGCCAAGGCTTCAGCTCAGCAGGCCTTGTATTAGCTCTCTGAGAGAATGCCAAGGCTTCAGCTCAGCAGGCCTTGTATCAGCTCTCTGAGAGAATGCCAAGGCTTCAGCTCAGCAGGCCTTGTATCAGCTCTCTGAGAGAATGCCAAGGCTTCAGCTCAGCAGGCCTTGTATTAGCTCTCTGAGAGAATGCCAAGGCTTCAGCTCAGCAGGCCTTGTATTAGCTCTCTGAGAGAATGCCAAGGCTTCAGCTCAGCAGGCCTTGTATCAGCTCTCTGAGAGAATGCCAAGGCTTCAGCTCAGCAGGCCTTGTATCAGCTCTCTGAGAGAATGCCAAGGCTTCAGCTCAGCAGGCCTTGTATTAGCTCTCTGAGAGAATGCCAAGGCTTCAGCTCAGCAGGCCTTGTATCAGCTCTCTGAGAGAATGCCAAGGCTTCAGCTCAGCAGGACCACGTGTATATCCCGGTGGTTCTGGACTGGTCCGGAACACGTGTGTGTGTATATATATATATATACCAGTGGTTCTGGACTGGTCCGGAACACGTGAGCACACTGAGACCTGACTCAGACCACCCATAGAGACAGATAGGTAGTGCCAAGTGTAAACAAACAAGATGCCAGGTCATTATACCTTGGAGCTGTGACAGAGTGGGCCAGATGCTGACATGTAATTATTCATGTCCTACTTCTTTGTGTGTACTGTAGTTTAGTATAACTCCTCCTGACTTGTCCAGGCCTGTAGCTCCTGACAGTCTTTTTCCTACTGTTCCACGGGTTTATAATATGGAGCTGGCCCCCTGTTCCCTACTGTTCCACGGGGTTATAGTATGGAGCTGGCCCCCTGTTCCCTACTGTTCCACAGGGTTATAGTATGGAGCTGGTCCCCTGTTCCACGGGGTTATAGTATGGAGCTGGCCCCCTGTTCCCTACTGTTCCACAGGGTTATAGTATGGAGCTGGTCCCTGTTCCACGGGGTTATAGTATGGAGCTGGCCCCCTGTTCCCTACTGTTCCACGGGGTTATAGTATGGAGCTGGTCCCCTGTTCCACAGGGTTATAGTATGGAGCTGGCCCCTGTTCCCTACTGTTCCACAGGGTTATAGTATGGAGCTGGCCCCCTGTTCCCTACTGTTCCACAGGGTTATAGTATGGAGCTGTTCCACAGGGTTATAGTATGGAGCTGGCCCCCTGTTCCCTACTGTTCCACAGGGTTATAGTATGGAGCTGTTCCACAGGGTTATAATATGGAGCTGGCCCCCCCTACTGTTCCACAGGGTTATAGTATGGAGCTGGCCCCCTGTTCCCTACTGTTCCACAGGGTTATAGTATGGAGCTGGCCCCCTGTTCCAGCTGTTCCAGGGTTATAGTATGGAGCAGGGTTATAGTATGGAGCTGGCCCCTGTTCCCTACTGCCCCTTCCACAGGGTTATAGTATGGAGCTGGCCCCCTGTTCCCTACTGTTCCACAGGGTTTAATATGGAGCTGGCCCCTGTTCCCTACTGTTCCCTGTTACTGTTCCACAGGGTTATAGTATGGAGCTGGCCCCCTGTTCCCTACTGTTCCACAGGGTTATAGTATGGAGCTGGCCCCCTGTTCCCTACTGTTCCACAGGGTTATAGTATGGAGCTGGCCCCCCCCCTGTTCCACAGGGTTATAGTATGGAGCTGGCCCCTGTTGGCCCCCCCTACTGTTCCACAGGGTTATAGTATGGAGCTGGCCCCCTGTTCCCTACTGTTCCACAGGGTTATAGTATGGAGCTGGCCCCCTGTTCCCTACTGTTCCACAGGGTTATAGTATGGAGCTGGCCCCCTGTTCTACTGTTCCACAGGGTTATAGTATGGAGCTCCCCCTGTTCCACAGTATGGCCTGGCCCCCTGTTCCACAGGGTTATAGTATGGAGCTGGCCCCCTGTTCCCTACTGTTCCACAGGGTTATAATATGGAGCTGGCCCCCTGTTCCCTACTGTTCCACAGGGTTATAGTATGGAGCTGGCCCCCTGTTCCCTACTGTTCCACAGGGTTATAGTATGGAGCTGGCCCCCTGTTCCCTACTGTTCCACAGGGTTATAGTATGGAGCTGGCCCCCTGTTCCCTACTGTTCCACAGGGTTATAGTATGGAGCTGGCCCCCTGTACTGTTCCACAGGGTTATAGTATGGAGCTGGCCCCTGTTCCCTACTGTTCCACAGGTTTATAGTATGGAGCTGGCCCCTGTTCCACAGGGTTATAGTATGGAGCTGGCCCCCTGTTCCCTACTGTTCCACGGGGTTATAGTATGGAGCTGCCCCCTGTTCCACGGGGTTATAGTATGGAGCTGCCCCCTGCTCCACAGGGTTATAGTATGGAGCTGGCCCCCTGTTCCCTACTGTTCCACAGGGTTATAGTATGGAGCTGGCCCCCTGTTTCCTACTGTTCCACGGGGTTATAGTATGGAGCTGGCCCCTGTTCCACAGGGTTATAGTATGGAGCTGGCCCCCTGTTCCCTACTGTTCCACGGGGTTATAGTATGGAGCTGCCCCCTGTTCCACGGGGTTATAGTATGGAGCTGCCCCCTGTTCCACAGGGTTATAGTATGGAGCTGGCCCCCTGTTCCCTACTGTTCCACAGGGTTATAGTATGGAGCTGGCCCCCTGTTTCCTACTGTTCCACGGGGTTATAGTATGGAGCTGGCCCCCTGTTCCCTACTGTTCCACAGGGTTATAGTATGGAGCTGGCCCCCTGTTCCCTACTGTTCCACAGGGTTATAGTATGGAGCTGGCCCCCTGTTCCCCCACAGGGTTATAGTATGGACTGTTCCACAGGGTTATAGTATGGAGCTGGCCCCCTGTTCCACAGGGTTATAGTATGGAGCTGGCCCCCTGTTCCCTACTGTTCCACAGGGTTATAGTATGGAGCTGGCCCCCTGTTCCCTACTGTTCCACAGGGTTATAGTATGGAGCTGGCCCCCTGTTCCACAGGGTTATAGTATGGAGCTGGCCCCCTGTTCCACAGGGTTATAGTATGGAGCTGGCCCCCTGTTTCCTACTGTTCCACAGGGTTATAGTATGGAGCTGGTCCCCTGTTCCACAGGGTTATAGTATGGAGCTGGCCCCCCCTGTTCCACAGGGTTATAGTATGGAGCTGGCCCCCTGTTCCACAGGGTTATAGTATGGAGCTGGCCCCCTGTTCCCTACTGTTCCACAGGGTTATAGTATGGAGCTGGCCCCTGTTCCACAGGGTTATAGTATGGAGCTGGCCCCTGTTCCCTACTGTTCCACGGGGTTATAGTATGGAGCTGGGTCCCCCTGTTCCACGGGGTTATAGTATGGAGCTGGCCCCCTGTTCCCTACTGTTCCACAGGGTTATAGTATGGAGCTGGCCCCCTGTTCCCTACTGTTCCACGGGGTTATAGTATGGAGCTGGCCCCCTGTTCCCTACTGTTCCACGGGGTTATAGTATGGAGCTGGTCCCCTGTTCCACAGGGTTTATAGTATGGAGCTGGCCCCCTGTTCCTTACTGTTCCACAGGGTTATAGTATGGAGCTGGCCCCCTGTTCCACAGGGTTATAGTATGGAGCTGGCCCCCTGTTCCACAGGGTTATAGTATGGAGCTGTTCCACAGGGTTATAGTATGGAGCTGGCCCCCTGTTCCACAGGGTTATAGTATGGAGCTGGCCCCCTGTTCCACAGGGTTATAGTATGGAGCTGGTTATAGTATGGAGCTGGCCCCCTGTTCCCTACTGTTCCACAGGGTTATAGTATGGAGCTGGCCCCCTGTTCCACAGGGTTATAGTATGGAGCTGTTCCACAGGGTTATAGTATGTATTTAGCTGGCCCCCTGTTCCCTACTGTTCCACAGGGTGACTGTGCAGTTGTAGTCCCTGTTCCACAGGGTTATAGTATGGAGCTGGCCTCAGGAAGTGACTGTGCAGTTCCACAGGGTTATAGTATGGAGCTGTCATTTTGTTGTATTTGTAGCATAAAGTGACTGTGCAGTTGTAGTCCAGCTGACTCAGGAAGTGACTGTGCAGTTGTAGTCCAGCTGACTCAGGAAGTGACTGTGCAGTTGTAGTCCAGCTGACTCAGGAAGTGACTGTGCAGTTGTAGTCCAGCTGACTCAGGAAGTGACTGTGCAGTTGTAGTCCAGCTGACTCAGGAAGTGACTGTGCAGTTGTAGTCCAGCTGACTCAGGAAGTGACTGTGCAGTTGTAGTCCAGCTGACTCAGGAAGTGACTGTATTGTCCGTGATGTTAAAGTCTGAGGGTTAATCTAACCTCTGCAGTCATTGGTTGACTAAACGGTTTGGAGACATATGTTGCATTTGTTTTCACAGGTCATGTGTCTGATGGCTAGGCGTGCGATACATTCTACTAGCCCCTGTTCTATCCAACTCTGTATAGATACATTCTACTAGCCCCTGTTCTATCCAACTCTGTATAGATACATTCTACTAGCCCCTGTTCTATCCAACTGTTTCTATCCAACTCTGTATAGATACATTCTACTAGCCCCTGTTCTATCCAACTCTGTATAGATACATTCTACTAGATACTCTGTATAGATACATTCTACTAGCCCCTGTTCTATCCAACTCTGTATAGATACATTCTACTAGCCCCTGTTCTATCCAACTCTGTATAGATACATTCTACTAGCCCCTGTTCTATCCAACTCTGTATAGATACATTCTACTAGCCCCTGTTCTATCCAACTCTGTATAGATACATTCTACTAGCCCCTGTTCTATCCAACTCTGTACAGCGTGGGTAGTGATTTGGATAGACATTTCCTTTATGTTAAAAGACGTTCCTGTGGAGAGTTTGTCCAGGTGGTTTTTGCAGTGAACAGGAGAGGATGTTTTTAAGTAGAGAGAGAAATGTTGTTCACCCTGAAAGACTGCCTCTTTATCTAGGTCAACAACACCTGCCCGTACTGGATCAACAATACAATAGTATTCTGTATCTCTGACATCTCTGTCTGACTCTATACACTAGAGGGAAGAATGTGGGGGCTTGACGACGTGTTACTGCTAACCCCCTACATTAGACCAGGGCCCTATTCCCTATATAGTACACTACTATAGACCAGGGCCACTTCCCTATATAGTGGTACTACTATAGACCAGAGCCCTATTCCCTATATAGTGGTACTACTATAGACAGGGCCTTATTCCCTATATAGTGGTACTACTATAGACCAGAGCCCTATTCCCTATATAGTGGTACTACTATAGACCAGGGCCTTATTCCCTATATAGTGGTACTACTATAGACCAGGGCCCTATTCCCTATATAGTGGTACTACTATAGACCAGAGCCCTATTACCTATATAGTGGTACTACTATAGACCAGAGCCCTATTACCTATATAGTACACTACTATAGACCAGAGCCCTATTCCCTATATAGTGATACTACTATAGACCAGGGCCCTATTCCCTATATAGTGGTACTACTATAGACCAGAGCCCTATTACCTATATAGTACACTACTATAGACCAGAGCCCTATTCCCTATATTAGTGATACTACTATAGACCAGAACCCTATTCCCTATATAGTGGTACTACTATAGACCAGAGCCCTATTACCTATATAGTACACTACTATAGACCAGAGCCCTATTCCCTATATAGTGGTACTACTATAGACCAGAGCCCTATTCCCTATATAGTACACTACTATAGACCAGAGCCCTATTCCCTATATAGTACACTACTATAGACCAGAGCCCTATTCCCTATATAGTGGTACTACTATAGACCAGGGCCCTATTCCCTATATAGTGGTACTACTATAGACCAGGGCCCTATTCCCTATATAGTGGTACTACTATATACCAGAGCCCTATTCCCTATATAGTGGTACTACTTTAGACCAGAGCCCTATTCCCTATATAGTGCATTACTTTTGAACAGAGCCTGGCACTATATAGGGAATAGGGTATAATTTGGAACGCAGTCGATACTCTTTGGGAAGTAGAACGGTTTCCTCCAACTCATTTTGTTAGCAGCTGATTGGCTGTTCTGAAATGACTCGGTCCCTGTTGATACTGAGGTTTTATATCCACTATTCTGAAATGACTCGGTCACTGTTGATACTGAGGTTTTATATCCACTATTCTGAAATGACTCGGTCACTGTTGATACTGAGGTTTTATATCCACTATTCTGAAATGACTCGGTCACTGTTGATACTGAGGTTTTATATCCACTATTCTGAAATGACACTGTTGATACTGAGGTTTTATATCCACTATTCTGAAATGACTCGGTCACTGTTGATACTGAGGTTTTATATCCACTATTCTGAAATGACTCGGTCACTGTTGATACTGAGGTTTTATATCCACTATTCTGAAATGACTCGGTCACTGTTGATACTGAGGTTTTATATCCACTATTCTGAAATGACTCGGTCACTGTTGATACTGAGGTTTTATATCCACTATTCTGAAATGACTCTGTTGATACTGAGGTTTTATATCCACTATTCTGAAATGACTCTGTCACTGTTGATACGGTAAGGAGGTTTAATCATGAGATGTCGCCACTTTGAAAAGAAACCTTTCTCTTTCTTAGGGGAAGGAGTGTTTTATTAAATGTTTACTGCTTCCACTGTTTCTCCATGTTGTTTGTTTTGTTTTGAGTTCTCTAGGAGTGAGTCACATCCTGGTTTGGTTTCCCTTTCTGGTTTCCCTCTTCAAATAGATGAGGCTTTGCCCTCCTTTTCCTGTGAGTAGAGCTGGCTTCCCTCCAAGTAGCAAAGGGTTTTCCTGTGAGTAGAGCTGGCTTCCCTCCAAGTAGGAGAGGGTTTTCCTGTGAGTAGAGCTGGCTTCCTCCAAGTAGCAAAGGGTTTTCCTGTGAGTAGAGCTGGCTTCTCTTCAAGTAGGAGAGGGTTTTCCTGTGAGTAGAGCTGGCTTCCCTCCAAGTAGCAAAGGGTTTTCCTGTGAGTAGAGCTGGCTTCTCTTCAAGTAGGAGAGGGTTTTCCTGTGAGTAGAGCTGGCTTCCCTCCAAGTAGGAGAGGGTTTTACTGTGAGTAGAGCTGGCTTCCCTCCAAGTAGCAAAGGGTTTTCCTGTGAGTAGAGCTGGCTTCCCTCCAAGTAGGAGAGGGTTTTCCTGTGAGTAGAGCTGGCTTCCCTCCAAGTAGGAGAGGGTTTTCCTGTGAGTAGAGCTGGCTTCCCTCCAAGTAGGAGAGGGTTTAACTGTGAGTAGAGCTGGCTTCCCTCCAAGTAGGAGAGGGTTTTCCTGTGAGTAGAGCTGGCTTCCCTCCAAGTAGAAAAGGGTTTTCCTGTGAGTAGAGCTGGCTTCCCTCCAAGTAGAAAAGGGTTTTCCTGTGAGTAGAGCTGGCTTCCCTCCAAGTAGAAAAGGGTTTTACTGTGAGTAGAGCTGGCTTCCCTCCAAGTAGCAAAGGGTTTTCCTGTGAGTAGAGCTGGCTTCCCTCCAAGTAGGAGAGGGTTTTCCTGTGAGTAGAGCTGGCTTCCCTCCAAGTAGCAAAGGGTTTTCCTGTGAGTAGAGCTGGCTTCCATCCAAGTAGAAAAGGGTTTTCCTGTGAGTAGAGCTGGCTTCCCTCCAAGTAGCAAAGGGTTTTACTGTGAGTAGAGCTGGCTTCCCTCTTCAAATAGATGAGGCTTTGCCCTCCTTTTCCTGTGAGTAGAGCTGGCTTCCCTCCAAGTAGAAAAGGGTTTTCCTGTGAGTAGAGCTGGCTTCCCTCCAAGTAGAAAAGGGTTTTACTGTGAGTAGAGCTGGCTTCCCTCCAAGTAGCAAAGGGTTGTCCTGTGAGTAGAGCTGGCTTCCCTCCAAGTAGGAGTGGGTTTTACTGTGAGTAGAGCTGGCTTCCCTCCAAGTAGCAAAGGGTTTTACTGTGAGTAGAGCTGGCTTCCCTCCAAGTAGAAAAGGGTTTTCCTGTGAGTAGAGCTGGCTTCCCTCCAAGTAGCAAAGGGTTTTCCTGTGAGTAGAGCTGGCTTCCCTCCAAGTAGCAAAGGGTTTTACTGTGAGTAGAGCTGGCTTCCCTCCAAGTAGAAAAGGGTTTTCCTGTGAGTAGAGCTGGCTTCCTCCAAGTAGGAGAGGGTTTTCCTGTGAGTAGAGCTGGCTTCCCTCCAAGTAGGAGAGGGTTTTACTGTGAGTAGAGCTGGCTTCCCTCCAAGTAGAAAAGGGTTTTACTGTGAGTAGAGCTGGCTTCCCTCCAAGTAGCAAAGGGTTTTACTGAGAGTAGAGCTGGCTTCCCTCCAAGTAGAAAAGGGTTTTACTGTGAGTAGAGCTGGCTTCCCTCCAAGTAGGATCATCTTTTACCAGCTGGTCATCTTTTACCAGCAGCACAGCTATCATTCTATGTAGTAGTCTACATTGTGACCATACATACTGTAGTAATAGGACTGAGTAGTCTACATAGTGGTATGACTGAGTAGTCTACATAGTGGTATGACTGAGTAGTCTACATAGTGACCGTACATACCATAGTAATATGACTGAGTAGTCTACATAGTGACCATACATACCATAGTGAAATGACTGAGTAGTCTACATACTGGTATGACTGAGTAGTCTACATAGTGACCATACATACCATAGTGATATGACTGAGTAGTCTACATAGTGACCATACATACCATAGTAATATGACTGAGTAGTCTACATAGTGACCGTACATACCATAGTGATATGACTGAGTAGTCTACATAGTGACCATACATACCATAGTGATATGACTGAGTAGTCTACATAGTGACCGTACATACCATAGTGATATGACTGAGTAGTCTACATAGTGACCATACATACCATAGTGATATGACTGAGTAGTCTACATAGTGACCGTACATACCATAGTGATATGACTGAGTAGTCTACATAGTGACCATACATACCATAGTGATATGACTGAGTAGTCTACATAGTGACCGTACATACCATAGTGATATGACTGAGTAGTCTACATAGTGACCATACATACCATAGTGATATGACTGAGTAGTCTACATAGTGACCGTACATACCATAGTGATATGACTGAGTAGTCTACATAGTGACCATACATACTGTAGTAATATGACTGAAGTGACTTAACAAGTACAAGGTAGATTGGACTAAGACACTTTAGTTTCCTGTTCAATCAATTGGTTCTGAACACACACACACACACACTACTCTGCCCCGAGAACTCACACACACACACACACACACACACACACACACACACACACACACACTACTCTGCCCCGAGAACTCACGTATACACACACACACACACACTACTCTGCCCCGAGAACTCACGTATACACACACACACACACACACTACTCTGCCCCGAGAACTCACGTATACACACATACACACACACACACACACACACACACTACTCTGCCCCGAGAACTCACGTACACACACACACACACACACACACACACACTACTCTGCCCCGAGAACTCACGTACACACACACACACACACACACTACTCTGCCCCGAGAACTCACGTACACACACACACACACACACACACACACTACTCTGCCCCGAGAACTCACGTATACACACACACACACACACACACACACACACACACACACACACACACACACACTACTCTGCCCCGAGAACTCACGTACACACACACACACACACACACACACACACACACACACACACACTACTCTGCCCCGAGAACTCACGTACACACACACACACACACACACTACTCTGCCCCGAGAACTCACGTACACACACACACACACACACACTACTCTGCCCCGAGAACTCACGTACACACACACACACACACACACTACTCTGCCCGAGAACTCACGTACACACACACACACACACACACACACACTACTCTGCCCCGAGAACTCACGTACACACACACACACACACACACACACACACACACACACTACTCTGCCCCGAGAACTCACGTACACACACACACACACAGACAGTACTCTGCCCTGAGAACTCACGTACACACACACACACACACACACACACACACACACACACACACACACACACACACTACTCTGCCCCGAGAACTCACATATACACACACACACACACACACACACACACACACTACTCTGCCCCGAGAACTCACGTACACACACACACACACACACACACACACACACACACACACACACACACACACACACACACACACACACACACACACACACACTACTCTGCCCCGAGAACTCACGTACACACACACACACACACACACACACACTACTCTGCCCCGAGAACACACACACACACACAGACTGTCCCAGAACACACTGTGACCACCTCACATGACTATAGTTTAGGCCTTTAGCCAGGACTAGAGTGTTCCATTGGTTCAACATGGTTCTGCCTCCCCAATGGCGCCCTATTCCGTAATATAGTGCACTACTTTTTTGACCAGGGTCCATAGGGTAATGCTTTTGATATAGTGAATAGGATGCCGTTTGGGACACAGGCATGTTTACTGTCTGTGCCAGCTGGCCAGTCCATAGGGTCTAATGGGAAATGATTTGCTTGATCTGGTACTTTTAGAACAATTAGACTGGCAGGGCCCCTGGGCTGATGTGTTGTTCTGGTACTTTTAGAAAGACTGGCAGGGCCCCTGGACTGCTGTGTTGTTCTGGTACTTTTAGAACAACTAGACTGGCAGGGCCCCTGGACTGATGTGTTGTTCTGGTACTTTTAGAACAACTAGACTGGCAGGGCCCCTGGACTGATGTGTTGTTCTGGTACTTTTAGAACAACTAGACTGGCAGGGCCCCTGGACTGCTGTGTTGTTCTGGTACTTTTAGAACAACTAGACTGGCAGGGCCCCTGGACTGCTGTGTTGTTCTGGTACTTTTAGAACAACTAGACTGGCAGGGCCCCTGGGCTGCTGTTCTGGTACTTTTAGAACAACTAGACTGGCAGGGCCCCTGGGCTGCTGTGTTGTTCTGGTACTTTTAGAACAACTAGACTGGCAGGGCCCCTGGGCTGCTGTTCTGTTCTGGTACTTTTAGAACGACTAGACTGGCAGGGCCCCTGGACTGCTGTTCTGTTCTGGTACTTTTAGAACAACTAGACTGGCAGGGCCCCTGGACTGATGTGTTGTTCTGGTACTTTTAGAATGACTGGCAGGGCCCCTGGGCTGCTGTTCTGTTCTGGTACTTTTAGAAAGACTAGACTGGCAGGGCCCCTGGACTGCTGTGTTGTTCTGGTACTTTTAGAACAACTAGACTGGCAGGGCCCCTGGACTGATGTGTTGTTCTGGTACTTTTAGAACAACTAGACTGGCAGGGCCCCTGGGCTGCTGTGTTGTTCTGGTACTTTTAGAACAACTAGACTGGCAGGGCCCCTGGGCTGCTGTTCTGTTCTGGTACTTTTAGAACAACTAGACTGGCAGGGCCCCTGGGCTGCTGTTCTGTTCTGGTACTTTTAGAACAACTAGACTGGCAGGGCCCCTGGGCTGCTGTTCTGTTCTGGTACTTTTAGAACGACTGGACTGGCAGGGCCAGTTGACAAGTTACTTACCACTCTGTTGTTGAATGAATGGGGAAACCTGGACAATAGAGAGGGGGAACATGGACAACAGAGAGGGGGAACATGGACAATAGAGGGGGGGGAACATGGACAATAGAGAGGGGGAACATGGACAATAGAGGGGGAACATGGACAATAGAGAGGGGGAACATGGACAATAGAGAGGGGGAACATGGACAATAGAGAGGGGGAACATGGACAATAGAGAGGGGGAACATGGACAATAGAGAGGGGGAACATGGACAATAGAGAGGGGGAACATGGACAATAGAGGGGGAACATGGACAATAGAGAGGGGGAACATGGACAATAGAGAGGGGGGAACATGGACAATAGAGAGGGGGAACATGGACAATAGAGAGGGGGAACATGGACAATAGAGAGGGGGAACATGGACAATAGAGAGGGGGAACATGGACAATAGAGAGGGGGAACATGGACAATAGAGAGGGGGGAACATGGACAATAGAGAGGGGGAACATGGACAATAGAGAGGGGGAACATGGACAATAGAGAGGGGGAACATGGACAATAGAATAGAGGGGGAAACATGGACAATAGAATAGAGGGGGAAACATAGACAATAGAGAGGGGGAACATGGACTAGAGAGGGGGAACATGGACAATAGAGAGGGGGGACATGAACAATAGAATAGAGAGGGGGAACATGGACAATAGAATAGAGGGGGGAACATGGACAATAGAATAGAGAGGGGGAACATGGACAATAGAGAGGGGGAACATGGACAATAGAGAGGGGGGAACATGGACAATAGACTGGGGGAACATGGACAATAGAGAGGGGGGAACATGGACAATAGAGAGGGGGAACATGGACAATAGAATAGAGAGAACATGGACAATAGAATAGAGAGGGGGAACATGGACAATAGAGAGGGGGAACATGGACAATAGAGAGGGGGAACATGGACAATAGAGAGGGGGGAACATGGACAATAGAGAGGGGGAACATGGACAATAGAATAGAGAGGGGGAACATGGACAATAGAATAGAGAGAACATGGACTAGAGAGGGGGGAACATTTAGAGAGGGGGAACATGGACAATAGAATAGAGAGGGGGAACATGGACAATAGAGGGGGAACATGGACAATAGAGAGGGGGAACATGGACAATAGAATAGAGAGGGGGAACATGGACAATAGAGAGGGGGAACATGGACAATAGAATAGAGAGAACATGGACAATAGAGAGGGGGAACATGGACAATAGAGAGAGGGGGAACATGGACAATAGAGAGGGGGAACATGGACAATAGAGAGGGGGAACATGGACAATAGAGAGGGGGAACATGGACAATAGAGAGGGGGAACATGGACAATAGAGGGGGGGGAACATGGACAATAGAGAGGGGGAACATGGACAATAGAGAGGGGGGAACATGGACAATAGAGAGGGGGAACATGGACAATAGAATAGAGAGAACATGGACAATAGAGAGGGGGAACATGGACAATAGAGAGGGGGAACATGGACAATAGAATAGAGAGGGGGAACATGGACAATAGAATAGAGAGGGGGAACATGGACAATAGAATAGAGAGGGGGAACATGGACAATAGAATAGAGAGGGGGAACATGGACAATAGAATAGAGAGGGGGAACATGGACAATAGAGAGGGGGGAACATGGACAATAGAGAGGGGGAACATGGACAATAGAGGGGGGAACATGGACAATAGAATAGAGAGAACATGGACAATAGAGAGAGGGGGAACATGGACAATAGAGAGGGGGAACATGGACAATAGAGAGGGGGAACATGGACAATAGAGAGGGGGAACATGGACAATAGAGGGGGGAACATGGACAATAGAGAGGGGGAACATGGACAATAGAGAGGGGGAACATGGACAATAGAGAGGGGGAACATGGACAATAGAGAGGGGGAACATGGACAATAGAATAGAGACTGGGGGGAACATGGACAATAGAGAGGGGGAACATGGACAATAGAGAGGGGGAACATGGACAATAGAGAGGGGGAACATGGACAATAGAGAGGGGGAACATGGACAATAGAGAGGGGGAACATGGACAATAGAATAGAGAGGGGGAACATGGACAATGGGGGAACATGGACAATAGAATAGAGAGGGGGAACATGGACAATAGAATAGAGAGAACATGGACAATAGAGAGGGGGAACATGGACAATAGAGAGGGGGAACATGGACAATAGAGAGGGGGAACATGGACAATAGAGAGGGGGGGAACATGGACAATGGGGGGAACATGGACAATAGAGAGGGGGAACATGGACAATAGAGAGGGGGAACATGGACAATAGAGAGAGGGGGAACATGGACAATAGAGAGGGGGAACATGGACAATAGAGAGGGGGAACATGGACAATAGAGAGGGGGAACATGGACAATAGAGAGGGGGAACATGGACAATAGAGAGGGGGAACATGGACAATAGAATAGAGAGGGGGAACATGGACAATAGAATAGAGAGGGGGAACATGGACAATAGAGAGGGGGAACATGGACAATAGAGAGGGGGAACATGGACAATAGAATAGAGAGGGGGAACATGGACAATAGAATAGAGAGGGGGGAACATGGACAATAGAATAGAGAGGGGGAACATGGACAATAGAGAGGGGGAACATGGACAATAGAGAGGGGGAACATGGACAATAGAGAGGGGGAACATGGACAATAGAGAGGGGGGAACATGGACAAAGAGAGGGGGAACATGGACAATAGAGAGGGGGAACATGGACAATAGAGAGGGGGGAACATGGACAATAGAGAGGGGGAACATGGACAATAGAGAGGGGGAACATGGACAATAGAGAGGGGGAACATGGACAATAGAATAGAGAGGGGGAACATGGACAATAGAATAGAGAGGGGGAACATGGACAATAGAGAGGGGGAACATGGACAATAGAATAGAGAGGGGGAACATGGACAATAGAGAGGGGGAACATGGACAATAGAGAGGGGGAACATGGACAATAGAGAGGGGGAACATGGACAATAGAGAGGGGGAACATGGACAATAGAGAGGGGGAACATGGACAATAGAGAGGGGGAACATGGACAATAGAGAGGGGGAACATGGACAATAGAGAGGGGGAACATGGACAATAGAATAGAGAGGGGGAACATGGACAATAGAATAGAGAGGGGGAACATGGACAATAGAGAGGGGGAACATGGACAATAGAATAGAGAGGGGGAACATGGACAATAGAATAGAGAGAACCTGGACAATAGAGAGGGGGGAACATGGACAATAGAGAGGGGGGAACATGGACAATAGAGAGGGGGAACATGGACAATAGAGAGGGGGGAACATGGACAATAGAGAGGGGGAACATGGACAATAGAGAGGGGGAACATGGACAATAGAGAGGGGGGAACATGGACAATAGAGAGGGGGAACATGGACAATAGAGAGGGGGGAACATGGACAATAGAGAGGGGGAACATGGACAATAGAGAGGGGGGAACATGGACAATAGAGAGGGGGAACATGGACAATAGAGAGGGGGGAACATGGACAATAGAATAGAGAGAACCTGGACAATAGAGAGGGGGAACATGGACAATAGAGAGGGGGAACATGGACAATAGAGAGGGGGAACATGGACAATAGAGGGGGAACATGGACAACAGAGAGGGGGAACATGGACAATAGAGAGGGGGGAACATGGACAAGAGAGGGGGAACATGGACAATAGAGGGGGAACATGGACAATAGAGAGGGGGGGAACATGGACAATAGAGAGGGGGAACATGGACAATAGAGGGGGAACATGGACAATAGAGGGGGAAACATGGACAATAGAGAGGGGGAACATGGACAATAGAGAGGGGGAACATGGACAATAGAGAGGGGGAACATGGACAATAGAATAGAGAGGGGGAACATGGACAATAGAGGGGGGAACATTCTGGGAGGAGGGTGGGGAATCAGGACATAGCCTCTGAGGTGTTCTGAAGAAGGGTGGAGAATCAGGACATAGCCTCTGAGGTGTTCTGAAGAAGGGTGGAGAATCAGGACATAGCCTCTGAGGTGTTCTGTAGAAGGGTGAAGAATCAGGACATAGCCTCTGAGGTGTTCTGTAGAAGGGTGGGGAATTTGGATGTCATCTCTGAGGATTTCTGAAGAAGGGTGGGGAATCAGGACATAGCCTCTGAGGTGTTCTGAAGAAGGGTGGGGGAATTTGGATGTCATCTCTGAGGATTTCTGAAGAAGGGTGGGGAATCAGGACAAAGCCTCTGAGGATTTCTGAAGAAGGGTAGGGAATCAGGACATAGCCTCTGAGGTGTTCTGTAGAAGGGTGGGGAATTTGGATGTCATCTCTGAGGTGTTCTGTAGAAGGGTGGGGAATTTGGATGTCATCTCTGAGGTGTTCTGTAGAAGGGTGGGGAATTTGGATGTCATCTCTGAGGTGTTCTGTAGAAGGGTGGGGAATTTGGATGTCATCTCTGAGGTGTTCTGTAGAAGGGTGGGGAATTTGGATATCATCTCTGAGGTGTTCTGTAGAAGGGTGGGGAATCAGGACATAGCCTCTGAGGTGTTCTGTAGAAGGGTGGGGAATTTGGATGTCATCTCTGAGGTGTTCTGTAGAAGGGTGGGGAATCAGGACATAGCCTCTGAGGTGTTCTGAAGAAGGGTAGGGAATTTGGATGTCATCTCTGAGGTGTTCTGTAGAAGGGTGGGGAATTTGGATGTCATCTCTGAGGTGTTCTGTAGAAGGGTGGGGAATCAGGACATAGCCTCTGAGGTGTTCTGTAGAAGGGTGGAGAATCAGGACATAGCCTCTGAGGTGTTCTGAAGAAGGGTGGAGAATCAGGACATAGCCTCTGAGGTGTTCTGTAGAAGGGTGAAGAATCAGGACATAGCCTCTGAGGTGTTCTGTAGAAGGGTGGGGAATTTGGATGTCATCTCTGAGGATTTCTGAAGAAGGGTGGGGAATCAGGACATAGCCTCTGAGGTGTTCTGAAGAAGGGTGGGGGAATTTGGATGTCATCTCTGAGGATTTCTGAAGAAGGGTGGGGAATCAGGACAAAGCCTCTGAGGATTTCTGAAGAAGGGTAGGGAATCAGGACATAGCCTCTGAGGTGTTCTGTAGAAGGGTGGGGAATTTGGATGTCATCTCTGAGGTGTTCTGTAGAAGGGTGGGGAATTTGGATGTCATCTCTGAGGTGTTCTGTAGAAGGGTGGGGAATTTGGATGTCATCTCTGAGGTGTTCTGTAGAAGGGTGGGGAATTTGGATGTCATCTCTGAGGTGTTCTGTAGAAGGGTGGGGAATTTGGATATCATCTCTGAGGTGTTCTGTAGAAGGGTGGGGAATCAGGACATAGCCTCTGAGGTGTTCTGTAGAAGGAAGGGGGAATTTGGATGTCATCTCTGAGGTGTTCTGTAGAAGGGTGGGGAATCAGGACATAGCCTCTGAGGTGTTCTGAAGAAGGGTGAAGAATCAGGACATAGCCTCTGAGGTGTTCTGTAGAAGGGTGGGGAATCAGGACATAGCCTCTGAGGTGTTCTGAAGAAGGGTAGGGAATTTGGATGTCATCTCTGAGGTGTTCTGTAGAAGGGTGGGGAATTTGGATGTCATCTCTGAGGTGTTCTGTAGAAGGGTGGGGAATCAGGACATAGCCTCTGAGGTGTTCTGTAGAAGGGTGGGGAATTTGGATGTCATCTCTGAGGTGTTCTGTAGAAGGGTGGGGGAATTTGGATGTCATCTCTGAGGTGTTCTGTAGAAGGGTGGGGGAATTTGGATGTCATCTCTGAGGTGTTCTGTAGAAGGGTGGGGGAATTTGGATGTCATCTCTGAGGATTTCTGAAGAAGGGTAGGGAATTTGTATGTCATCTCTGAGGTGTTCTGTAGAAGGGTGGGGAATCAGGACATAGCCTCTGAGGTGTTCTGAAGAAGGGTGAAGAATCAGGACATAGCCTCTGAGGTGTTCTGTAGAAGGGTGAAGAATCAGGACATAGCCTCTGAGGTGTTCTGTAGAAGGGTGGAGAATCAGGACATAGCCTCTGAGGTGTTCTGAAGAAGGGTGAAGAATCAGGACATAGCCTCTGAGGTGTTCTGTAGAAGGGTGAAGAATCAGGACATAGCCTCTGAGGTGTTCTGTAGAAGGGTGGAGAATCAGGACATAGCCTCTGAGGTGTTCTGAAGAAGGGTAGGGAATTTGGATGTCATCTCTGAGGATTTCTGAAGAAGGGTGGGGAATCAGGACATAGCCTCTGAGGTGTTCTGAAGAAGGGTGAAGAATCAGGACATAGCCTCTGAGGTGTTCTGTAGAAGGGTGAAGAATCAGGACATAGCCTCTGAGGTGTTCTGAAGAAGGGTGGGGAATTTGGATGTCATCTCTGAGGATTTCTGAAGAAGGGTAGGGAGGGAATCTGAGGTGATTTTTAAAAAGTCTGACAGTGTCATTACTGTTGTTAAAGGACAGGTGGAACATGTAGAGTCCTATTCCATGATGTTTCTGGTAACTGTGGGCTGGAACAGCTCCCTGTTATAACAAGCATGTGAGAACATATCTATATAGTTAGTGCAGTCATTTTTAGCCAGAGACTCATAAGGGTTCTCCATTAGGAATAGGCACTAGTCTGCTTCCTATATCACACCCTATTCCCTGGTTAGGGCACTACTTTTAGCCAGAGACTCCATTAGGAATAGGCACTAGTCTGCTTCCTACATCACACCCTATTCCCTGGTTAGGGCACTACTTTTAACCAGAGACTCCATTAGGAATAGGCACTAGTCTGCTTCCTACAATGGCAAGGAAAAGTATGTCAACCCTTTTGAATTACCTGGATGTCTGCATAAATTTGACATTTTTGAAAATTTGATCTGATCTTCATCTAAGTCACAACAATAGACAAACAGTGTGTTTAAACTAATAACACACAAATTATTGTATTTTTCTTGTCTATTTTGAATAAATAATTGAAACATTCACAGTGTAGGTTGGAAAAAGGTATGTGGCTAATGACTTCTCCAACATCTAATTGGAGTCAGGAGTCAGCTAACCTGGAGTCCAATCAATGAGACCAGATTGGAGATGTTGGTTAGAGCTGCCTTGTCCAATAAAAAACACTCACAAAATGTGAGTTTGCTATTCACAAGAGGCATTGCCTGATGTGAACCATGCCTCAAACAAAAGAGATCTCAGAAAACCTAAGAGTAAGAATTGTTGACTTGCATAAAGCTGAAAAGGGTTATAAAAGTATCTCTCTAAAAGCCTTGAAGTTCATCAGTCCACGGTAAGACAAATTGTCTATGAATGGAGAAGGTTCAGCACTGTTGCTACTCTCCCTAGGAGTGGCCGTCCTGCAAAGATGACTGCAAGAGCACAGCGCAGAATCCTCAATGAGGTTAAGAAGAATCCTAGAGTGTCAGCAGAAATCACAGAAATCTCTGGAACATGCTAACATCTCTGTTGACACTAAACAAGAATGGTGTTCATGGGAGGACACCACGGAAGAAGCCACTGCTGTCCAAAAAAAACATTGCTGCATGTCTGAACCCCGCAAAAGTATACCTGGATGTTCCAAAACGCTACTGGCAAAATATTCTGTGGACAGATGAAACTACAGTTGAGTTGTTTGGAAGGAAACACAACACTATGTGTGGAGAAAAAAAGGCACAGCACAGCAACATCAGAACCTCATCCCAACTGTAAAGTATTGTGTGGGGAGCCTCAGGGCCTGGACAGCTTGAATTCGAAGGAAAAATGAATTCCCAAGTTTATCAAGACATTTTGCAGGAGAATGTAAGGCTATCTGTCCACCAATTGAAGCTCAACAGAAGTTGGGTGACGCAACAGGACAACGACCCAAAACACAGAACTAAACAAACAACAGAATGGCTTCAACAGAAGAAAATACACCTTCTGGAGAGGCCCAGTCAGAGTCCTGACCTTCTGGAGTGGCCCAGTGAGAGTCCTGACCTTCTGGAGTGGCCCAGTCAGAGTCCTGACCTTCTGGAGTGGCCCAGTGAGAGTCCTGACCTTCTGGAGTGGCCCAGTGAGAGTCCTGACCTTCAGTGGCCCAGTGAGAGTCCTGACCTTCTGGAGAGGCCCAGTCAGAGTCCTGACCTTCTGGAGTGGCCCAGTGAGAGTCCTGACCTTCTGGAGTGGCCCAGTCAGAGTCCTGACCTTCTGGAGTGGCCCAGTCAGAGTCCTGACCTTCTGGAGTGGCCCAGTCAGAGTCCTGACCTTCTGGAGTGGCCCAGTCAGAGTCCTGACCTTCTGGAGTGGCCCAGTCAGAGTCCTGACCTTCTGGAGTGGCCCAGTCAGAGTCCTGACCTTCTGGAGTGGCCCAGTGAGAGTCCTGACCTTCTGGAGAGGCCCAGTGAGAGTCCTGACCTTCTGGAGTGGCCCAGTGAGAGTCCTGACCTTCTGGAGTGGCCCAGTCAGAGTCCTGACCTTCTGGAGTGGCCCAGTCAGAGTCCTGACCTTCTGGAGTGGCCCAGTCAGAGTCCTGACCTTCTGGAGAGGCCCAGTGAGAGTCCTGACCTTCTGGAGTGGCCCAGTGAGAGTCCTGACCTTCTGGAGAGGCCCAGTCAGAGTCCTGACCTTCTGGAGTGGCCCAGTCAGAGTCCTGACCTTCTGGAGAGGCCCAGTGAGAGTCCTGACCTTCTGGAGTGGCCCAGTGAGAGTCCTGACCTTCTGGAGAGGCCCAGTCAGAGTCCTGACCTTCTGGAGTGGCCCAGTCAGAGTCCTGACCTTCTGGAGTGGCCCAGTCAGAGTCCTGACCTTATGGAGTGGCCCAGTCAGAGTCCTGACCTTCTGGAGAGGCCCAGTCAGAGTCCTGACCTTCTGGAGTGGAGTCAGAGTCCAGACCTCCAGTGGCCTGGTCAGAGTCCTGACCTTCTGGAGTGGCCCAGTCAGAGTCCTGACCTTCTGGAGTGGCCCGGTCAGAGTCCTGACCTTCTGGAGTGGCCCAGTCAGAGTCCTGACCTTCAGGAGTGGCCCAGTCAGAGTCCTGACCTTCTGGAGTGGCCCAGTGAGAGTCCTGACCTTCTGGAGAGGCCCAGTGAGAGTCCTGACCTTCTGGAGTGGCCCAGTGAGAGTCCTGACCTTCTGGAGTGGCCCAGTCAGAGTCCTGACCTTCTGGAGTGGCCCAGTCAGAGTCCTGACCTTCTGGAGTGGCCCAGTCAGAGTCCTGACCTTCTGGAGAGGCCCAGTCAGAGTCCTGACCTTCTGGAGAGGCCCAGTGAGAGTCCTGACCTTCTGGAGTGGCCCAGTGAGAGTCCTGACCTTCTGGAGAGGCCCAGTCAGAGTCCTGACCTTCTGGAGTGGCCCAGTCAGAGTCCTGACCTTCTGGAGAGGCCCAGTGAGAGTCCTGACCTTCTGGAGTGGCCCAGTGAGAGTCCTGACCTTCTGGAGAGGCCCAGTCAGAGTCCTGACCTTCTGGAGTGGCCCAGTCAGAGTCCTGACCTTCTGGAGTGGCCCAGTCAGAGTCCTGACCTTCTGGAGTGGCCCAGTCAGAGTCCTGACCTTCTGGAGTGGCCCAGTCAGAGTCCTGACCTTCTGGAGAGGCCCAGTCAGAGTCCTGACCTTCTGGAGTGGCCCGGTCAGAGTCCAGACCTCCTGGAGTGGCCCGGTCAGAGTCCTGACCTTCTGGAGTGGCCCGGTCAGAGTCCTGACCTTCTGGAGTGGCCCGGTCAGAGTCCTGACCTTCTGGAGTGGCCCGGTCAGAGTCCTGACCTCAACCCGATTGAGATGCTGTGACATGACCTCGACAGCGGTTCACACCAGATATCACAAGAATATTCCTGAACTGAAACAGTTTTGTAAAGATGAATGGTCCAAAATTCCTCCTGACCGTTGTGCAGATCTGATCCACAACTACAGAAAACATTTGGTTGAGGTTATTGCTTCCAAAGGAGGGTCAACCAGTTATTAAATACAAGGGTTCACATACTTTTCCCACCCTGCACTGTGAATGTTTACACAGTGTTTGCAATAAAGACATGAAAACATATAATTGTTATTAGTTTAAGCAGACTGTGTTTGTCTATTGTTCACATACTGTTTCTTGCCCTTGTATATCACACACTATTCCCTGTTTAGGGCACTACTTTAACCAGAGACTCCATTAGGAATAGGCACTAGTCTGCTTCCTATATCACACACTATTCCCTGTTTTAGGGCACTACTTTTAACCAGAGACTCCATTAGGAATAGGCACTAGTCTGCTTCCTAAACCACACACTATTCCCTGTTTAGGGCACTACTTTTAACCAGAGACTCCATTAGGAATAGGCACTAGTCTGCTTCCTATATCACACACTATTCCCTGTTTTAGGGCACTACTTTTAGCCAGAGACTCCATTAGGAATAGGCACTAGTCTGCTTCCTATATCACACCCTATTCCCTGTTTAGGGCACTACTTTAACCAGTGACTCCATTAGGAATAGGCACTAGTCTGCTTCCTATATCACACCCTATTCCCTGTTTAGGCACTACTTTAACCAGAGACTCCATTAGGAATAGGCACTAGTCTGCTTCCTATATCACACACTATTCCCTGTTTAGGGCACTACTTTAACCAGAGACTCCATTAGGAATAGGCACTAGTCTGCTTCCTATATCACACACTATTCCCTGTTTAGGGCACTACTTTTAACCAGAGACTCCATTAGGAATAGGCACTAGTCTGCTTCCTATATCACACACTATTCCCTATTTAGGGCACTACTTTTAACCATAGACTCCATTAGGAATAGGCACTAGTCTGCTTCCTATATCACACACTATTCCCTGTTTAGGGCACTACTTTTAACCAGAGACTCCATTAGGAATAGGCACTAGTCTGCTTCCTAAACCACACACTATTCCCTGTTTAGGGCACTACTTTAACCAGAGACTCCATTAGGAATAGGCACTAGTCTGCTTCCTATATCACACCCTATTCCCTGTTTAGGGCACTACTTTTAACCAGAGACTCCATTAGGAATAGGCACTAGTCTGCTTCCTATATCACACCCTATTCCCTGTTTAGGGCACTACTTTTAGGCAGAGACTCCATTAGGAATAGGCACTAGTCTGCTTCCTATATCACACACTATTCCCTGTTTAGGGCACTACTTTTAGGCAGAGACTCCATTAGGAATAGGCACTAGTCTGCTTCCTATATCACACACTATTCCCTGTTTAGGGCACTACTTTAACCAGTGACTCCATTAGGTAGGCACTAGTCTGCTTCCTATATCACACCCTATTCCCTGTTTAGGGCACTACTTTAACCAGTGACTCCATTAGGAATAGGCACTAGTCTGCTTCCTATATCACACCCTATTCCCTGTTTAGGGCACTACTTTAACCAGAGACTCCATTAGGAATAGGCACTAGTCTGCTTCCTATATCACACACTATTCCCTGTTTAGGGCACTACTTTAACCAGAGACTCCATTAGGAATAGGCACTAGTCTGCTTCCTATATCACACACTATTCCCTGTTTAGGGCACTACTTTAACCAGAGACTCCATTAGGAATAGGCACTAGTCTGCTTCCTATATCACACACTATTCCCTGGTTAGGGCACTACTTTTAACCAGAGACTCCATTAGGAATAGGCACTAGTCTGCTTCCTAAATCACACACTATTCCCTGTTTAGGGCACTACTTTTAACCAGAGACTTCATTAGGAATAGGCACTAGTCTGCTTCCTATATCACACACTATTCCCTGTTTAGGGCACTACTTTAACCAGAGACTCCATTAGGAATAGGCACTAGTCTGCTTCCTATATCACACACTATTCCCTGTTTAGGCACTACTTTAACCAGAGACTCCATTAGGAATAGGCACTAGTCTGCTTCCTATATCACACACTATTCCCTGTTTAGGGCACTACTTTTAACCATAGACTCCATTAGGAATAGGCACTAGTCTGCTTCCTATATCACACACTATTCCCTGTTTAGGGCACTACTTTTAACCAGAGACTCCATTAGGAATAGGCACTAGTCTGCTTCCTAAACCACACACTATTCCCTGTTTAGGGCACTACTTTAACCAGAGACTCCATTAGGAATAGGCACTAGTCTGCTTCCTATATCACACACTATTCCCTGTTTAGGCACTACTTTTAACCAGAGACTTCATTAGGAATAGGCACTAGTCTGCTTCCTATATCACACACTATTCCCTGTTTAGGGCACTACTTTAACCAGAGACTCCATTAGGAATAGGCACTAGTCTGCTTCCTATATCACACACTATTCCCTGGTTAGGGCACTACTTTTAACCAGAGACTCCATTAGGAATAGGCACTAGTCTGCTTCCTAAATCACACCCTATTCCCTGTTTAGGGCACTACTTTTAACCAGAGACTCCATTAGGAATAGGCACTAGTCTGCTTCCTATATCACACCCTATTCCCTGTTTAGGGCACTACTTTTAACCAGAGACTCCATTAGGAATAGGCACTAGTCTGCTTCCTAAACCACACACTATTCCCTGTTTAGGGCACTACTTTAACCAGAGACTCCATTAGGAATAGGCACTAGTCTGCTTCCTATATCACACACTATTCCCTGGTTAGGGGACTACTTTTAACCAGAGACTCCATTAGGAATAGGCACTAGTCTGCTTCCTATATCACACCCTATTCCCTGGTTAGGGCACTACTTTTAGGCAGAGACTCCATTAGGAATAGGCACTAGTCTGCTTCCTATATCACACACTATTCCCTGTTTAGGGCACTACTTTTAGGCAGAGACTCCATTAGGAATAGGCACTAGTCTGCTTCCTATATCACACACTATTCCCTGTTTAGGGCACTACTTTAACCAGTGACTCCATTAGGAATAGGCACTAGTCTGCTTCCTATATCACACCCTATTCCCTGTTTAGGGCACTACTTTAACCAGTGACTCCATTAGGAATAGGCACTAGTCTGCTTCCTATATCACACCCTATTCCCTGTTTAGGGCACTACTTTAACCAGAGACTCCATTAGGAATAGGCACTAGTCTGCTTCCTATATCACACACTATTCCCTGTTTAGGCACTACTTTAACCAGAGACTCCATTAGGAATAGGCACTAGTCTGCTTCCTATATCACACACTATTCCCTGTTTAGGGCACTACTTTAACCAGAGACTCCATTAGGAATAGGCACTAGTCTGCTTCCTATATCACACACTATTCCCTGTTTAGGGCACTACTTTTAACCAGAGACTCCATTAGGAATAGGCACTAGTCTGCTTCCTATATCACACACTATTCCCTGTTTAGGGCACTACTTTTAACCAGAGACTTCATTAGGAATAGGCACTAGTCTGCTTCCTATATCACACACTATTCCTGTTTAGGGCACTACTTTAACCAGAGACTCCATTAGGAATAGGCACTAGTCTGCTTCCTATATCACACACTATTCCCTGTTTAGGGCACTACTTTAACCAGAGACTCCATTAGGAATAGGCACTAGTCTGCTTCCTATATCACACACTATTCCCTGTTTAGGGCACTACTTTTAACCATAGACTCCATTAGGAATAGGCACTAGTCTGCTTCCTATATCACACACTATTCCCTGTTTAGGGCACTACTTTTAACCAGAGACTCCATTAGGAATAGGCACTAGTCTGCTTCCTAAACCACACACTATTCCCTGTTTAGGGCACTACTTTAACCAGAGACTCCATTAGGAATAGGCACTAGTCTGCTTCCTATATCACACACTATTCCCTGTTTAGGGCACTACTTTTAACCAGAGACTTCATTAGGAATAGGCACTAGTCTGCTTCCTATATCACACACTATTCCCTGTTTAGGCACTACTTTAACCAGAGACTCCATTAGGAATAGGCACTAGTCTGCTTCCTATATCACACACTATTCCCTGGTTAGGGCACTACTTTTAACCAGAGACTCCATTAGGAATAGGCACTAGTCTGCTTCCTAAATCACACCCTATTCCCTGTTTAGGGCACTACTTTTAACCAGAGACTCCATTAGGAATAGGCACTAGTCTGCTTCCTAAATCACACCCTATTCCCTGTTTAGGGGACCTTTTTGTGCTTTCACTTTGATGCCCTGGCCTTAAGTACTGCACTATGTAGAGAATAGGGTCCCATTTTCAGAGTGGTCCCTAAACAGAAACTATACGTGTGCTTGAGTTGTTGTTTCTGCAGGATGTTCCTCCCTGGCGCTGTTCGTTACTGTGCCTGGAACTGACTCCGAGTCAGTCTTATCTCCTGCTCTGTTGTGCTGTGATTTGCTGACGACACACTGCTTCCTGTTGTTGCCTGGCTGTGTGTCAATATACTGAGTTGAAATTGCAGACCGTTAACCTTTTCCCTACTTTGGGAGGGACGTTAGACCGTTCCTCCAATCAGAATCTTTCCAGGTCCTTGATATCCTCACTTATGGACTGTCCTCTTCAATTCAAACCACTTTTTTTTCAATGGAGACTGAATGTTTTTTCTTTGGGGTCAATTAACCATTTCTTTGTGGATTTGTGATGTGCGCTTGGGGTCGTTGTCCTGCTGGAAAATGACAGTTGTGGATTTGTGAAGTCTCCTAGCAGAGGCAACCAGATGTTTTGACTAAAATGTCCTGTTACTGGGTAGTTCATGATCCTGTTGACCTTAACAAGGGCCCCATGACTAGGGCACCCCTCAGCATATTTTACAGCAGGTATACCCCATAACATCAAGGACCCCTCACCATATTTTACAGCAGGTATACCCCATAACATCAAGGACCCCTCAGCATATTTTACAGGTTCTTTTCTGCGGAGGATTCCTCTTTTCGATGCCACTGGTGTCCGTGGCCAAAGAGCCTAATTTTCATGTCATTTTACCAAAACACCGGTCCCAATCCAAGTCCAAAACGCCATTTAGCAAACGCAAAGCATTTACATTATAATGGATGACATGATAGAGTCAAGGGTGCCAATAATTATGGACCTGATTTTTAGGGTGCCAATAATTATGGACCTGATTTTTAGGGTGCCAATAATTATGGACTTGATTTTAGGGTGCCAATAATTATGGACTTGATTTTAGGGTGCCAATAATTATGGGCCTGATTATAGTTACTTTACTGGGCTTGTTTGTTCTTGGGAGTTTTTAGTCTTTTGGAGCACAAGCCCAGACAGCCATGTGCAATCATTTCCTTAGATGAGTCACCTTCAAAGAATACACACTGTGATGGGGCAATGTGTGTGTGTGTGTGTGTGTGTGTGTGTGTGTGTGTGTGAGAACACACTTGGCTAGAACGCTGATGATGATGGTCACATTTACCAATGTGACCATGGGGTGTGCCTCATGGCACCCTATTCCCTATGTAGTGCCCTACTTTCGACCAGGGCCGTAGGGCAAGGCACCATATTCCCTGGAGGGAACCACATTGAGTTAGGGTTAGGGAAGGTTCTAGAAGGAACCACATTGAGTTAGGGTTAGGGAAGGTTCTAGAAGGAACCACATTGAGTTAGGGTTAGGGAAGGTTCTAGAAGGAACCACATTGAGTTAGGGTTAGGGAAGGTTCTAGAAGGAACCACATTGAGTTAGGGTTAGGGAAGGTTCTAGAAGGAACCACATTGAGTTAGGGTTAGTGAAGGTTCTAGAAGGAGCCACACTGAGTTGGGGTTAGGGAAGGTTCTAGAAGGAACCACATTGAGGTAGGGTTAGGGAAGGTTCTACAAGGAACCACATTGGTTTAGTGAAGGATCTAGAAGGAGCCACATTGAGTTAGGGTTAGGGAAGTTTCTAGAAGGAACCACATTGGGTTAGGGTTAGGGAAGGTTCTAGAAGGAACCACATTGGGTTAGTGAAGGTTCTAGAAGGAGCCACATTGAGTTAAAGTTAGACTACAGTGGGCTCATGGTCTGTAGCTCTGATCCCTGTGATCTCTGACATGGAGGCATAGATCAGACTCATTTAAATACAGAGACAGGAAATGCCAAACTAGCTAATTATATCTGGGTCAATTCCACAGGGCAAAGGCCTCCTGTCTCTCTCTCTCTTTCTGTCTCTCTCTCTCTGGCGTTTTCTCCATCTCTCATTCTAGGTTGCGTAATCTTTCTTACCTTGAAACTCATGTAATTGACTTGTTAGCATACTTGGGTAATGTACATGGCAGTTGGGATAGATTCTGGAACACTAGCTTACTTGTTTGTTAAACTCTTATCAAAGGACTTTAATTTCCCTCCCACACAGCCTGCAAGGGCTCCGTTCCACAATGCTGTAGTTTCAGAGATCACCAATCACCTGGCCCTCGCTGTCTGGCCCGCTGTCTGGCCCGCTGTCTGGCCCGCTGTCTGGCCCGCTGTCTGGCCCGCTGTCTGGCCCGCTGTCTGGCCCGCTGTCTGGCCCGCTGTCTGGCCCGCTGTGGCCCGCTGTCTGGCCCGCTGTGGCCTATTGATGGCTAACAGTCTGGCCCGCTGTCTGGCCCGCTGTCTGGCCCGCTGTCTGGCCCGCTGTTCTGCCTGTTTTGTCTGTCTGTCATCTGTCTGTCTAGCTCCAACAGTGCAGTAGTATCTAACAATTCACACACATCTAGAAGTAAAAGAATGGAATTAAGAAATATATAAATATTAGGACGAGTAACGTCAGAGTCGTGTTGTGTCTTTGTGTGTGTGTGTGTGTGTGTGATGTGTGTGTGTGTGTGTGTGTGTGTGTGTGTGTACAGCTTCTAAGGTGCAGGGTTGTGTAACCGGGTGGTAGCCGGCTAGCGACAGTGACTAAGTTCATGGCAGGGTACTGGGTGGAGGCCAGCTATTGATGGCTATTTAACAGTCTGATGGCCCTGAGATAGAAGCTGTTTTTCAGTCTCTCGGTCCCAGCTTTGATGCACCTGTACTGACCTCGCCTTCTGGATGACAGCGGGGTGAACAAGCAGTGGCTCGGTGGTTGTTGTCTTTGATGATCTTTTAGATGGTAACGGGGTGAACAGGCAGTGGCTCGGCTGGTTGATGTCTTTGATGATCTTTTAGATGGTAACGGGGTGAACAGGCAGTGGCTCGGCTGGTTGATGTCTTTGATGATCTTTTAGATGGTAACGGGGTGAACAGGAAGTGGCTCGGCTGGTTGATGTCTTTGATCTTTTAGATGGTAACGGGGTGAACAGGAAGTGGCTCGGCTGGTTGATGTCTTTGATGATCTTTTAGATGGTAACGGGGTGAACAGGCAGTGGCTCGGCTGGTTGATGTCTTTGATGATCTTTTAGATGGTAATCTTTTAGATGGGGGTGAACAGGCAGTGGCTCGGCTGGTTGATGTCTTTGATGATCTTTTAGATGGTAACGGGGTGAACAGGAAGTGGCTCGGCTGGTTGATGTCTTTGATGATCTTTTAGATGGTAACGGGGTGAACAGGCAGTGGCTCGGCTGGTTGATGTCTTTGATGATCTTTTAGATGGTAACGGGGTGAACAGGAAGTGGCTCGGCTGGTTGATGTCTTTGATCTTTTAGATGGTAACGGGGTGAACAGGCAGTGGCTCGGCTGGTTGATGTCTTTGATGATCTTTTAGATGGTAACGGGGTGAACAGGCAGTGGCTCGGCTGGTTGATGTCTTTGATGATCTTTTAGATGGTAACGGGGTGAACAGGAGTGGCTCGGCTGGTTGATGTCTTTGATGATCTTTAGATGGTAAGTGGCTCGGCTGGTTGATGTCTTTGATGATCTTTTAGATGGTAACGGGGTGAACAGGCAGTGGCTCGGCTGGTTGATGTCTTTGATGATCTTTTAGATGGTAACGGGGTGAACAGGAAGTGGCTCGGCTGGTTGATGTCTTTGATGATCTTTTAGATGGTAACGGGGTGAACAGGAAGTGGCTCGGCTGGTTGATGTCTTTGATGATCTTTTAGATGGTAACGGGGTGAACAGGCAGTGGCTCGGCTGGTTGATGTCTTTTGATCTTTTAGATGGTAACGGGGTGAACAGGCAGTGGCTCGGCTGGTTGATGTCTTTGATGATCTTTTAGATGGTAACGGGGTGAACAGGCAGTGGCTCGGCTGGTTGATGTCTTTGATGATCTTCTAGATGGTAACGGGGTGAACAGGCAGTGGCTCGGCTGGTTGATGTCTTTGATGATCTTTTAGATGGTAACGGGGTGAACAGGCAGTGGCTCGGCTTGAAGTATTGACTGCGACCTACGGCCTCGTTCCCTGATACGGGTCTCACCTACTCCCATCTCCCCTGCAGCCCCCCAACAGCAGTCAGTTGCAGGTTGCCTCCCCTGATGCCCCCCCAGACCCCCCCCAGGCTCCTCCCAGACTGTGGCCCCCCCCCAGGCTCCTCCCAGACTGCTCCTCCCAGACTGCCCCCCCCCCCAGGCTCCTCCCAGACTGCCCCCCCTCCCCCAGGCTCCTCCCAGACTGCAGCCCCCTCCCCCAGGCTCCTCCCAGACTGTCCCCCCCCCCTCCCCCAGGCTCCTCCCAGACTGTCCCCCTCCCCCAGGCTCCTCCCAGACTGCCCCCCCCCCCCCAGGCCCCCAGGCTCCTCCCAGACTGTCCCCCCTCCCCCAGGCTCCTCCCAGACTGTCCCCCCCTCCCCCAGGCTCCTCCCAGACTGCCCCCAGGTTCCACACCTAGTAGGTAAAGGCTGTCAAAAGGCAATCTAATCGAGGGCTGGTCAGGGCCTCCACACCCAGCTGACAGAGGCTATATCCATCTCCGTTGTCATGGCTGAGGTGTTTTAGTTTGATCTCCAGGGCTGTGGTCAGAGGTGAGGTATTTCTCTCTTCCCTGTGACACACTGCTCCTGGCTCCTGTGGTGGAGTGGCATGGCTTCATGCTATTGGTGCTCGTCTTGCCGTCTCATCGTCCATCAGTCTTCTCTTCCTTAGAGATCTCTTGCCCACCTATCAGCTGTCGTTGTTCCTTGGGCAGAATTCCAAATCAATTCCTAGCCAGTAGCCTCTCCTGTAAACCTGAAGAGATCAGATGTGTGAGCAATTTACCCTATTGCTTACTTAACCCAATGCTTTCAGATCTGATAGACCGGTCAGCAAGCAGGGTCTAGGGATATTCAGTGATGAGCTCAGGTCTTCTTGGATAGCTCTTCTCCTCAGCCCTCTCAGCTGTTGTTGTGGACCCCCCCCGGCATCCGCCTAGCGCCCCTCTTTAATGATGTGGTTTGGGATGAGGTCAGGGCCGGGCTGTGCTGTGTTTGGGTCAGGGTCACGTGTTGTTGCTGTGTGACTCATCTGCCCTGTTTATCACCCTGTATACACACACCGTATCAGTATCAGAGGCATTAGCTAGTTTTACACCCGAGCCCAGTGGCCTTGAGACTCCATCCATAGCTCAGCCACTCCTCTGTCTCTATATATCCTGTCTCTTTCCGCGGCCTGACTCTCTACGTATCCTGTCTCTTTCCACGGCCTGACTCTCTACGTGTCCTGTCTCTTTCCACGGCCTGACTCTCTACGTGTCCTGTCTCTTTCCGCGGCCTGACTCTCTACGTGTCCTGTCTCTTTCCACGGCCTGACTCTCTACGTGTCCTGTCTCTTTCCGCGGCCTGACTCTCTACGTATCCTGTCTCTTTCTGCGGCCTGACTCTCTACGTATCCTGTCTCTTTCTACGGCCTGACTCTCTACGTGTCCTGTCTCTTTCCGCGGCCTGACTCTCTACGTGTCCTGTCTCTTTCCACGGCCTGACTCTCTACGTGTCCTGTCTCTTTCCGCGGCCTGACTCTCTACGTATCCTGTCTCTTTCTGCGGCCTGACTCTCTACGTGTCCTGTCTCTTTCTACGGCCTGACTCTCTACGTATCCTGTCTCTTTCCGCGGCCTGACTCTCTACGTATCCTGTCTCTTTCTACGGCCTGACTCTCTACGTGTCCTGTCTCTTTCCGCGGCCTGACTCTCTCGTATCCTGTCTCTTTCTACGGCCTGACTCTCTGCGTCCTGTCTCTTTCTACGGCCTAACTCTCGTCTCTACCCAGTGCATTCTGGAAGTTTCAGACCCCTTCCCTTTTTCCACATGTTGTTAAGTGACAGCCATATTCTAAAATAGATTAAATAAAAACATTTCCTCATCAATCTGCAAACAATACCCCATTATGACAAAAAGAAAACAAGTTTTTAGAAATGTTTGCAAAGGTATTACAAATAAAAAACACATTTAAAACACCTTATTTACATAAGTATTCAGACGCTTTGCTATGAGACTCAAAATTGAATTCCGGTGCATCCTGTTTCCATTGATCATCTTTGAGCTGTTTCTACAACTTGATTGGAGTCCACCTGTGGTAAATTCAATTGATTGGCCATGATTTGGAAAGGCACACACCTGTCTATATAAGGTCCCACAGTTGACAGTGCAGGTCAGAGCAAAAACCAAGCCATGAGGTTGAAGGAATTGTCCATAGAGCTCTGGGACAGGATTGTGTCGTGGCACAGATCTGGGGAAGGGTACCAACACATTTATGCAGTATAGAAGGTTCCCAAGAACACAGTGGCCTCCATCATTCTTAAATGGAGGAAGTTTGGAATCACCAAGAGTAATCGGGAGAGAAGGGCCTTGGTCAGGGAGGTGACCAAGATCCCAATGGTCACTCTGACAGAGCTCCAGAGTTCCTCTGTGGAGAAGGGAGAACCTTCCAGAAGGACAACCATCTCTGCAGCACTCTACCAATCAGGCCTTTATGGTAGAGTGACCAGACGGAAGCCACTCCTCAGTAAAATGCCCATGACAACCCGCTTGGAGTTTGAACCTAAAGACTCTCAGACCACGAGAAACCACATTCTCTGGTCTCAATGAAACCAAGATTGAACTCTTTGGCCTGAATGCCAAGTGTCACATCTGGAGGAAACCTGGCACCATCCCTACGGTGAAGCATGGTGGTGGCAGCATCATGCTGTGGTGATGATTTTCAGCGGCAGGGACTGGGTGACTTGTCAGGATCGAAGGAATTATGAACGGAGCAAAGTACAGAGAGAGATCCTTGATGAAAACCTGCTCCAAAGCGCTCAGGACCTCAAACTGGGGTAAAGGTTCACCTTCCAACAGGACAACGACCCTAAGCACACAGCCAAGACAACGCAGGAGTGGCTTTGGGACAAGTCTATGAATGTCCTTGAGTGGCCTGGACTTGAACCCAATCTAACATCTCGGGAGAGACCTGAAAATAGTTGTGCAGTGACGCTCCCCATCCAACCTGACAGAGTTTGAGAGGATCTGCTGAGAAGAATGGGAGAAACTCTCCAAATACAGGTGTGCCAAGCTTGTAGCGTCAAACCCAAGAAGACTGGAGGCTGTAATTGCTGCCAAAGGTGCTTCAACAAAGTACTGAGTAAAGGGTCTGAATACTTATGGAAATGTGATATTTAACTTATTTTTAGAAATGCTTGTAAAAAATTTTTTTATTTAGTTTTGTCATTGTGTGGTATTGTGTATTTAGATTGATGGGGGGGAAATGATTTTAATCCATTTTAGAATAAGGCTGTAACGTAACAAAATGTGGGGGGGAATCAAGGGGTCTGAACTTTCCGAATGCCACTGTATACTCTGGCTTGGACTCAGAGGTCAGAGAGTTGGCAGAGTACACTGAGATGTGGTGGTGGTGGTGAGTGGGTGGTGAGATATGGTGGTGGTGGTGAGAGTTGGCAGTGTACACTGAGATGTGGTGGTGGTGGTGGTGGTGGTGAGAGTTGGCAGTGTACACTGAGATGTGGTGGTGGTGGTGAGAGTTGGCAGTGTACACTGAGATATGGTGGTGGTGGTGAGAGTTGGCAGTGTACACTGAGATGTGGTGGTGGTGAGTTGGCAGTGTACACTGAGATATGGTGGTGGTGGTGAGAGTTGGCAGAGTACACTGAGATATGGTGGTGGTGGTGGTGAGAGTTGGCAGTGTACACTGAGATGTGGTGGTGGTGGTGGTGGTGGTGGTGAGAGTTGGCAGCGTACACTGAGATGGTGGTGGTGGTGGTGGTGAGAGTTGGCAGTGTACACTGAGATGTGGTGGTGGTGGTGGTGAGAGTTGGCAGTGTACACTGAGATACACTGTGGTGGTGGTGAGAGTTGGCAGTGTACACTGAGATGTGGTGGTGGGTGGTGGTGGTGGTGGTGAGAGTTGGCAGTGTACACTGAGATGTGGTGGTGGTGGTGGTGGTGGTGAGAGTTGGCAGTGTACACTGAGATGTGGTGGTGGTGGTGAGAGTTGGCAGTGTACACTGAGATGTGGTGGTGGTGGTGAGAGTTGGCAGCGTACACTGAGATGTGGTGGTGGTGGTGGTGGTGAGAGTGGCAGTGTACACTGAGATGTGGTGGTGGTGGTGAGAGTTGGCAGCGTACACTGAGATATGGTGGTGGTGGTGAGAGTTGGCAGCGTACACTGAGATATGAGATATGGTGGTGGTGTGTTCTGCCATTAGAAACACCCACAACATACTTTGATTTTCTGGGAGAAGCAGCTAATCCTTCTCCGTGTGTGCCCTGCTCATGACTCCTGAACAATGACGTGATCTGACCTGTTGAATGTATGGGATGTTCTCCTCCTGTAGCCTAAACATAACTGTCAGATCAGGGGAGAGTGGAGCAGGTATCCTGATACCTCGTCCTCCTGTATCCTAAACATAACTGTCAGATCAGGGGAGAGTGGAGCAGGTATCCTGATACCTCATCCTCCTGTAGTCTAAACATAACTGTCAGATCAGGGGAGAGTGGAGCAGGTATCCTGATACCTCGTCCTCCTGTATCCTAAACATAACAACTGTCAGATCAGGGGAGAGTGGAGCAGGTATCCTGATACCTCGTCCTCCTGTAGCCTAAACATAACAACTGTCAGATCAGGGGAGAGTGGAGCAGGTATCCTGATACCTCGTCCTCCTGTATCCTAAACATGACAACTGTCAGATCAGGGGAGAGTGGAGCAGGTATCCTGATACCTCGTCCTCCTGTATCCTAAACATAACTGTCAGATCAGGGGAGAGTGGAGCAGGTATCCTGAACCTCGTCCTCCTGTATCCTAAACATAACTGTCAGATCAGGAGAGAGTGGAGCAGGTATACCTCGTCCTCCTGTAGCCTAAACATGACAACTGTCAGATCAGGGGAGAGTGGAGCAGGTATACCTCGTCCTCCTGTAGCCTAAACATGACAACTGTCAGATCAGGGGAGAGTGGAGCAGGTATCCTGATACCTTGTCCTCCTGTATCCTAAACATAACTGTCAGATCAGGGAGAGTGGAGCAGGTATCCTGATACCTCGTCCTCCTGTATCCTAAACATAACAACTGTTAGATCAGGGGAGAGTGGAGCAGGTATCCTGATACCTCGTCCTCCTGTAGCCTAAACATAACAACTGTCAGATCAGGGGAGAGTGGAGCAGGTATCCTGATACCTCGTCCTCCTGTAGCCTAAACATAACAACTGTCAGATCAGGGGAGAGTGGAGCAGGTATACCTCGTCCTCCTGTAGCCTAAACATGACAACTGTCAGATCAGGGGAGAGTGGAGCAGGTATACCTCGTCCTCCTGTAGCCTAAACATGACAACTGTTAGATCAGGGGAGAGTGGAGCAGGTATACCTCGTCCTTCACCTAACAGATCTGGCCCAGGTCTGACCTGAGTCAGTGTTTTATGTGTTTCACCCTGCCAGATAACAGGACCCAGTATTGTTACTGCTTTCCCCACCATGTGTTTCTAGAGAGCAGGTCACTATGTAATAACATTAACTTAAGCGCTTATCGCAAATGAAAAAGCTGGCAGGACTGACAGAGTTCTTCCTGACGTTGCTGCTCTTGGCGAAGCTCAACAGAACAGGCTGCTGTCCAATCAAATTAGCCCAGTACCACACACCTCCTGAGAGAAAGATGGTATTGGGATGTTTTTGTTGCATCTTTTCGTTGATTGGCCAATTGGTTTGCTTTAAACCAAGCAAGGGGGTTTGTGTTGTTGGTTGTCTTGGTTTCTTCGTTGACGTCCGTTCAGTTCCAGTCAACTGACACATTGTACTGTAGTTGAATTCAATGCTTTAAGGAGTGGTTGTGTTGCCTTGAAGTTCATCTTGGTATCTCTGGACTCTGAGGTTGTAGCTAATCATAGTAGTTCCAGAGGGTTTGTGTTAACAAAGGTAGCTATGGGCTGGGTCTGTGGGCGGGGTAGCTATGGGCAGGGTAGCTATAGGGTAGCTATGGGCGGGGTAGCTATGGGCGGGGTAGCTATGGGCGGGGTAGCTATGGGCGGGGTCTGTGGGCAGCTATGGGCTATGGGCTGGGGCTGTGGGCTATGGGCGGGGTAGCTATGGGCGGGGGCTCTGGGCTGGGCTAGCTATGGGCTAGGCTGGCTAGCTATGGGCGGGGGCTCGGTCTGTGGACTGGGCAGGGTAGTATATGGGCTGGCTCTCTGGGCTGGCTCTATTGGTCTGTGGACAGTCTATTATCTTCAGTGGGTTAGTGATGATCACTATCAGATGGCAGTGTGCTGCTAAGCTGAGTAAAGTAGTGCCAGATGCCTAGCAGCAACAGCAGTAGCAGCCGAATCCTAGCCCTGTGGCCACAGCCATTATCACATTATCTATGGATGCAGAAACACACTGTACGTCATCATATAGCGTGTCACGGTGCTACCAGGCTGAAAAAACACACTGTACGTCATCATATAGCGTGTCACGGTGCTACCGGGCTGAAAGAACACACTATTGGTGCAGAGGGTTTTTGTTGAACTCAGGGTCTAGACTAGTGGAACTGTCTCTTGGGTTCTAGACTAGTGGAACTGTCTCTCGGGGTCTAGACTAGGGGAACTGTCTCTTGGGGTCTAGACTAGGGGAACTGTCTCTTGGGGTCTAGACTAGGGGAACTGTCTCTCGGGGTCTAGACTAGGGGAACTGTCTCTCGGGGTCTAGACTAGGGAACGGGGTCTAGACTAGGGGAACTGTCTCTCGGGGTCTAGACTAGGGAACTGTCTCTCGGGGTCTAGACTAGGGGAACTGTCTCTCGGGGTCTAGACTAGGGGAACTGTCTCTCGGGGTCTAGACTAGGGGAACTGTCTCTCTAGACTAGGGGAACTGTCTCTCGGGGCTAGACTAGGGAACTGTCTCTCGGGGGGCTAGACTAGGGGAACTGTCTCTCGGGGGCTAGACTAGGGAACTGTCTCTCGGGGCTAGACTAGGGGAACTGTCTCTGGGGTCTACAGGGTCTTACTGACTGGTGGTGAACTGTTCTGTTCTCGGGGGCTGATGGACCTGGTATTGTGGGAAGTGTGCTACTATGATGAGCAGCCCTAATGGCACCCTATGGGCCCTGGTCAATAGTGGTCCACTATTGGGGGGAGCAGACCTGTAGCTGTAGACTGGGTAGGGCTACGGTATATCACCAGGTAGGTGGAACAGGTCTATCTGTAGACTGGGTAGGGCTACGGGAATCACCAGGTAGGTGGTAACAGGCTCCTATAACTGTAGACTGGGTAGGGCTCGGGGTATATCACCAGGTAGGTGGTAACAGGCTCCTATAACTGTAGACTGGGTAGGGCTACGGTATATCACCAGGTATGTGGTAACAGGCTCCTATAACTGTAGACTGGGTAGGGCTACGGACTATCACCAGGTAGGTGGTAACAGGCTCCTATAACTGTAGACTGGGTAGGGCTGACTCACCAGGTATGTGGTAACAGGCTCCTATAACTAGACTGGGTAGGGCTACGGTATATCACCAGGTAGGTGGTAACAGGCTCCTCGGGGCTAGACTGGGTAGGGATACGGTATATCACCAGGTAGGTTAACAGGCTCCTATAACTGTAGACTGGGTAGGGCTACGGTATATCACCAGGTAGGTGGTAACAGGCTCCTATAACTGTAGACTGGGTAGGGCTACGGTATATCACCAGGTAGGTGGTAACAGGCTCCTATAACTAGACTGGGTAGGGCTACGGTATATCACCAGGTAGGTGGTAACAGGCTCCTATAACTGTAGACTGGGTAGGGCTACGGTATATCACCAGGTAGGTGGTAACAGGCTCCTATAACTGTAGACTGGGTAGGGCTACGGTATATCACCAGGTATGTGGTAACAGGCTCCTATAACTGTAGACTGGGTAGGGCTACGGTATATCACCAGGTAGGTGGTAACAGGCTCCTATAACTGTAGACTGGGTAGGGCTACGGTATATCACCAGGTAGGTGGTAACAGGCTCCTATAACTGTAGACTGGGTAGGGCTACGGTATATCACCAGGTATGTGGTAACAGGCTCCTATAACTGTAGACTGGGTAGGGCTACGGTATATCACCAGGTAGGTGGTAACAGGCTCCTATAACTGTAGACTGGGTAGGGCTACGGTATATCACCAGGTAGGTGGTAACAGGCTCCTATAACTGTAGACTGGGTAGGGCTACGGTATATCACCAGGTAGGTGGTAACAGGCTCCTATAACTGTAGACTGGGTAGGGCTACGGTATATCACCAGGTAGGTGGTAACAGGCTCCTATAACTGTAGACTGGGTAGGGCTACGGTATATCACCAGGTAGGTGGTAACAGGCTCCTATAACTGTAGACTGGGTAGGGCTACGGTATATCACCAGGTAGGTGGTAACAGGCTCCTATAACTGTAGACTGGGTAGGGCTACGGTATATCACCAGGTAGGTGGTAACAGGCTCCTATAACTGTAGACTGGGTAGGGCTACGGTATATCACCAGGTAGGTGGTAACAGGCTCCTATAACTGTAGACTGGGTAGGGCTACGGTATATCACCAGGTAGGTGGTAACAGGCTCCTATAACTGTAGACTGGGTAGGGCTACGGTATATCACCAGGTAGGTGGTAACAGGCTCCTATAACTGTAGACTGGGTAGGGCTACGGTATATCACCAGGTAGGTGGTAACAGGCTCCTATAACTGTAGACTGGGTAGGGCTACGGTATATCACCAGGTAGGTGGTAACAGGCTCCTATAACTGTAGACTGGGTAGGGCTACGGTATATCACCAGGTAGGTGGTAACAGGCTCCTATAACTGTAGACTGGGTAGGGCTACGGTATATCACCAGGTAGGTGGTAACAGGCTCCTATAACTGTAGACTGGGTAGGGCTACGGTATATCACCAGGTAGGTGGTAACAGGCTCCTATAACTGTAGACTGGGTAGGGCTACGGTATATCACCAGGTAGGTGGTAACAGGCTCCTATAACTGTAGACTGGGTAGGGCTACGGTATATCACCAGGTATGTGGTAACAGGCTCCTATAACTGTAGACTGGGTAGGGCTACGGTATATCAGTATATCACCAGGTAGGTGGTAACAGGCTCCTATAACTGTAGACTGGGTAGGGCTACGGTATATCACCAGGTAGGTGGTAACAGGCTCCTATAACTGTAGACTGGGTAGGGCTACGGTATATCACCAGGTAGGTGGTAACAGGCTCCTATAACTGTAGACTGGGTAGGGCTACGGTATATCACCAGGTAGGTGGTAACAGGCTCCTATAACTGTAGACTGGGTAGGGCTACGGTATATCACCAGGTAGGTGGTAACAGGCTCCTATAACTGTAGACTGGGTAGGGCTACGGTATATCACCAGGTAGGTGGTAACAGGCTCCTATAACTGTAGACTGGGTAGGGCTACGGTATATCACCAGGTAGGTGGTAACAGGCTCCTATAACTGTAGACTGGGTAGGGCTACGGTATATCACCAGGTAGGTGGTAACAGGCTCCTATAACTGTAGACTGGGTAGGGCTACGGTATATCACCAGGTAGGTGGTAACAGGCTCCTATAACTGTAGACTGGGTAGGGATACGGTATATCACCAGGTAGGTGGTAACAGGCTCCTATAACTGTAGACTGGGTAGGGCTACGGTATATCACCAGGTAGGTGGTAACAGGCTCCTATAACTGTAGACTGGGTAGGGCTACGGTATATCACCAGGTAGGTGGTAACAGGCTCCTATAACTGTAGACTGGGTAGGGCTACGGTATATCACCAGGTAGGTGGTAACAGGCTCCTATAACTGTAGACTGGGTAGGGCTACGGTATATCACCAGGTAGGTGGTAACAGGCTCCTATAACTGTAGACTGGGTAGGGCTACGGTATATCACCAGGTAGGTGGTAACAGGCTCCTATAACTGTAGACTGGGTAGGGCTACGGTATATCACCAGGTAGGTGGTAACAGGCTCCTATAACTGTAGACTGGGTAGGGCTACGGTATATCACCAGGTAGGTGGTAACAGGCTCCTATAACTGTAGACTGGGTAGGGCTACGGTATATCACCAGGTAGGTGGTAACAGGCTCCTATAACTGTAGACTGGGTAGGGCTACGGTATATCACCAGGTAGGTGGTAACAGGCTCCTATAACTGTAGACTGGGTAGGGCTACGGTATATCACCAGGTAGGTGGTAACAGGCTCCTATAACTGTAGACTGGGTAGGGCTACGGTATATCACCAGGTAGGTGGTAACAGGCTCCTATAACTGTAGACTGGGTAGGGCTACGGTATATCACCAGGTAGGTGGTAACAGGCTCCTATAACTGTAGACTGGGTAGGGCTACGGTATATCACCAGGTAGGTGGTAACAGGCTCCTATAACTGTAGACTGGGTAGGGCTACGGTATATCACCAGGTAGGTGGTAACAGGCTCCTATAACTGTAGACTGGGTAGGGCTACGGTATATCACCAGGTAGGTGGTAACAGGCTCCTATAACTGTAGACTGGGTAGGGCTACGGTATATCACCAGGTAGGTGGTAACAGGCTCCTATAACTGTAGACTGGGTAGGGCTACGGTAGGTGGTAACAGGCTCCTATAACTGTAGACTGGGTAGGGCTACGGTATATCACCAGGTAGGTGGTAACAGGCTCCTATAACTGTAGACTGGGTAGGGCTACGGTATATCACCAGGTAGGTGGTAACAGGCTCCTATAACTGTAGACTGGGTAGGGCTACGGTATATCACCAGGGTGGTAACAGGCTCCTATAAACTGGGTAGGGACTAGGGTAACAGGGGCTAGGGCTACGGTATATCACCAGGTAGGTGGTAACAGGCTCCTATAACTGTAGACTGGGTAGGGCTACGGTATATCACCAGGTAGGTGGTAACAGGCTCCTATAACTGTAGACTGGGTAGGGCTACGGTATATCACCAGGTAGGTGGTAACAGGCTCCTATAACTGTAGACTGGGTAGGGCTACGGTATATCACCAGGTAGGTGGTAACAGGCTCCTATAACTGTAGACTGGGTAGGGCTACGGTATATCACCAGGTAGGTGGTAACAGGCTCCTATAACTGTAGACTGGGTAGGGCTACGGTATATCACCAGGTAGGTGGTAACAGGCTCCTATAACTGTAGACTGGGTAGGGCTACGGTATATCACCAGGTAGGTGGTAACAGGCTCCTATAACTGTAGACTGGGTAGGGCTACGGTATATCACCAGGTAGGTGGTAACAGGCTCCTATAACTGTAGACTGGGTAGGGCTACGGTATATCACCAGGTAGGTGGTAACAGGCTCCTATAACTGTAGACTGGGTAGGGCTACGGTATATCACCAGGTAGGTGGTAACAGGCTCCTATAACTGTAGACTGGGTAGGGCTACGGTATATCACCAGGTAGGTGGTAACAGGCTCCTATAACTGTAGACTGGGTAGGGCTACGGTATATCACCAGGTAGGTGGTAACAGGCTCCTATAACTGTAGACTGGGTAGGGCTACGGTATATCACCAGGTAGGTGGTAACAGGCTCCTATAACTGTAGACTGGGTAGGGCTACGGTATATCACCAGGTAGGTGGTAACAGGCTCCTATAACTGTAGACTGGGTAGGGCTACGGTAGATGGTAACAGGCTCCAGCAGCTTTCATGGAGTGACTTGCCAAACGATCAGATTTCATTATCAGTCTGGCCTTCGACAGCTGCTGAACTGAACCTATTTACTGCGTCCCCAATGGCACCACATTCCCTTTTTGTAGTGCACTACTTTTGACCAGGACCAATAGGGAATAGGGTGCACTACTGTTGACCGGGACCAATAGGGAATAGGGTGCACTACTGTTGACCGGGACCAATAGGGAATAGGGTGCACTACTGTTGACCGGGACCAATAGGGAATAGGGTGCACTACTGTTGACCGGGACCAATAGGGAATAGGGTGCACTACTGTTGACCGGGACCAATAGGGAATAGGGTGCACTACTGTTGACCGGGACCAATAGGGAATAGGGTGCACTACTGTTGACCGGGACCAATAGGGAATAGGGTGCACTACTGTTGACCGGGACCAATAGGGAATAGGGTGCACTACTGTTGACCGGGACCAATAGGGAATAGGGTGCACTACTGTTGACCGGGACCAATAGGGAATAGGGTGCACTACTGTTGACCGGGACCAATAGGGAATAGGGTGCACTACTGTTGACCGGGACCAATAGGGAATAGGGTGCACTACTTTTGACCGGGACCAATAGGGAATAGGGTGCACTACTTTTGACCGGGACCAATAGGGAATAGGGTGCACTACTTTTGACCAGGACCAATGGGGAATAGGGTGCACTACTTTTGACTAGGACCAATAGGGAATAGGGTGCACTACTGTTGACCAGGACCAATAGGGAATAGGGTGCACTACTTTTGACCAGGACCAATAGGGAATAGGGTGCACTACTTTTGACCAGGACCAATAGGGAATAGGGTACCATTTGAGATTCATCCCTTGGCCTCGGTATTGGTCCTCCCAGATTGTGGGAATAATTCAGATTGTTCTGCTCTGCAACATGTTTGGCAGCTCATACAAGAATGCTGTTCTTTTTAATGACCCGGGACTCTGTTGTTTTTGGGTTGTTTCCTTATACGGAGCTTTGTTTTTATATATTGAGCCTTACCTTGACACTGGTTCTATGTAGTGCGCAACTTTTGACCAGAGTCCGTAGTGCGCTATTAAGGGAATAGAGTGCAGTTTGGGAGACAGCCTGGACCACCAGAGTAATGACGTATCTCACATCTGTGATCTTTTGACCTTTTAGGTCCTGTCTGCCGCTCTTCTACCAGCCTTCAGTCTACTCCGTCTCAGTGGCTTTAACCTCCGCAGAGGGTCTTCTACCAGCCTTCAGTCTCAGTGGCTTTAACCTCAGTAGAGGGTCTTCTACCAGCCTTCAGTCTGTGACTTTAACCTCAGCAGAGTGTCTCCTACCAGCCTTCAGTCTCTGTGACTTTAACCTCAGTAGAGGGTCTTCTACCAGCCTTCAGTCTGTGACTTTAACCTCAGCAGAGGGTCTCCTACCAGCCTTCAGTCTCAGTGACTTCAACCTCAGCAGAGGGTCTCCTACCAGCCTTCAGTCTACTCAGTCTCAGTGACTTTAACCTCAGCAGAGGGTCTCCTACCAGCCTTCAGTCTCAGTGACTTAAACCTCAGCAGAGGGTCTTCTACCAGCCTTCAGTCTCAGTGACTTAAACCTCAGTAGAGGGTCTCCTACCAGCCTTCAGTCTGTGACTTTAACCTCAGCAGAGGGTCTCCTACCAGCCTTCAGTCTCAGTGACTTAAACCTCAGTAGAGGGTCTTCTACCAGCCTTCAGTCTGTGACTTTAACCTCAGCAGAGGGTCTTCTACCAGCCTTCAGTCTACTCAGTCTCAGTGGCTTTAACCTCAGCAGAGGGTCTTCTACCAGCCTTCAGTCTCAGTGACTTTAACCTCAGCAGAGGGTCTCCTACCAGCCTTCAGTCTGTGGCTTTAACCTCAGCAGAGGGTCTTCTACCAGCCTTCAGTCTCAGTGACTTTAACCTCAGCAGAGGGTCTTCTACCAGCCTTCAGTCTCAGTGGCTTTAACCTCAGCAGAGGGTCTCCTACCAGCCTTCAGTCTCAGTGGCTTTAACCTCAGCAGAGGGTCTTCTACCAGCCTTCAGTCTCAGTGACTTTAACCTCAGCAGAGGGTCTTCTACCAGCCTTCAGTCTACTCCGTCTCAGTGACTTTAACCTCAGAGGGTCTTCTACCAGCCTTCAGTCTCAGTGACTTTAACCTCAGTAGAGGGTCTTCTACCAGCCTTCAGTCTCAGTGGCTTTAACCTCAGCAGAGGGTCTTCTACCAGCCTTCAGTCTCAGTGGCTTTAACCTCAGCAGAGGGTCTTCTACCAGCCTTCAGTCTCAGTGGCTTTAACCTCAGCAGAGGGTCTTCTACCAGCCTTCAGTCTCAGTGACTTTAACCTCAGCAGAGGGTCTCTTACCAGCCTTCAGTCTCAGTGGCTTTAACCTCAGCAGAGGGTCTTCTACCAGCCTTCAGTCTCAGTGACTTTAACCTCAGCAGAGGGTCTTCTACCAGCCTTCAGTCTGTGACTTTAACCTCAGCAGAGGGTCTTCTACCAGCCTTCAGTCTCAGTGGCTTTAACCTTAGCAGAGGGTCTTCTACCAGCCTTCAGTCTACTCAGTCTCAGTGACTTTAACCTTAGCAGAGGGTCTTCTACCAGCCTTCAGTCTGTGGCTTTAACCTTAGCAGAGGGTCTTCTACCAGCCTTCAGTCTGTGGCTTTAACCTCAGCAGAGGGTCTCCTACCAGCCTTCAGTCTCAGTGGCTTTAACCTCAGCAGAGGGTCTCCTACCAGCCTTCAGTCTACTCAGTCTCAGTGACTTTAACCTCAGCAGAGGGTCTTCTACCAGCCTTCAGTCTACTCAGTCTCAGTGGCTTTAACCTCAGCAGAGGGTCTTCTACCAGCCTTCAGTCTACTCAGTCTCAGTGGCTTTAACCTCAGCAGAGGGTCTTCTACCAGCCTTCAGTCAGTCTCAGTGACTTTAACCTTAGCAGAGGGTCTTCTACCAGCCTTCAGTCTCAGTGACTTTAACCTTAGCAGAGGGTCTTCTACCAGCCTTCAGTCTACTCAGTCTCAGTGACTTTAACCTTAGCAGAGGGTCTTCTACCAGCCTTCAGTCTACTCCGTCTCAGTGACTTTAACCTTAGCAGAGGGTCTTCTACCAGCCTTCAGTCTCAGTGACTTTAACCTTAGCAGAGGGTCTTCTACCAGCCTTCAGTCTAGTCTCAGTGACTTTAACCTTAGCAGAGGGTCTTCTACCAGCCTTCAGTCTCAGTGACTTTAACCTCAGCAGAGGGTCTTCTACCAGCCTTCAGTCTACTCAGTCTCAACACGGTCGCCAACAGTCCCTCTCTCTTTGTGTAGGAACATGCAGAGTGTCCAGACCCGGGTTTAAAAACGATTTTGAAATCATTTAAAATGCGGTAAATGTGCTTGATTGAGCTTGCCTGACTTAATGGACCAATAAAATAGTCCCAAAACTGTCAATCCTGTCCATCACCGCCCCACCTCTCCTCCCTCCTGCCCTGTAAGAAGCCCTCCTTCTCCCTCCTGCCCTGTCAGAAACCCTCCTTCGCCCTCCTGCCCTGTCAGAAGCCCTCTCCTTCTCCCTCCTGCCCTGTCAGAAACCCTCTCCTTCTCCCTCCTCTCCTGTCAGAAGCCCTCTCCTTCTCCCTCCTGCCCTGTCAGAAACCCTCTCCTTCTCCCTCCTGCCCTGTCAGAAGCCCTCCTTCTCCCTCCTGCCCTGTCAGAAGCCCTCCTTCGCCCTCCTGCCCTGTAAGAAGCCCTCCTTCTCCCTCCTGCCCTGTCAGAAACCCTCCTTCGCCCTCCTGCCCTGTCAGAAGCCCTCCTTCGCCCTCCTGCCCTGTCAGAAGCCCTCCTTCGCCCTCCTGCCCTGTCAGAAGCCCTCCTTCTCCCTCCTCTCCCCTGTCAGAAGCCCCTCCTTCTCCCTCCTGCCCTGTCAGAAGCCCTCCTTCGCCCTCCTGCCCTGTAAGAAGCCCTCCTTCTCCCTCCTGCCCTGTCAGAAACCCTCCTTCGCCCTCCTGCCCTGTCAGAAGCCCTCTCCTCTCCCTCCTCTCCTGTTAGAAGCCCCCTCCTCCCTCCTCTCCTGTTAGAAGCCCCCTCCTCCCTCCTCTCCTGTTAGAAGCCCTCTCCTCTCCCTCCTCTCCTGTTAGAAGCCCTCTCCTTCTCCCTCCTCTCCTGTTAGAAGCCCTCTCCTCCTTCTCCCTCCTCTCCTGTTAGAAGCCCTCTCCTCCTTCTCCCTCCTCTCCTGTTAGAAGCCCTCTCCTCCTTCTCCCTCCTCTCCTGTTAGAAGCCCTCTCCTCCTCCCTTCACCCTCCTCTCCTGTTAGAAGCCCTCTCCTCCTTCTCCCTCCTCCTCTCTCCCTTTGCCCTCCTCTCCTGTTAGAAGCCCTGGGGTTAGATCCACCGCTCTGAAGAGACTGACTGGAGGTTAGAGCCACCAAATATATTAGCCACAGCCAACCCTCCCTGACACCAGAATGAATGTCTCTCTCTTGGCTATTAGTACCTGCCTTCACCCTCTCCTCCTCCCGGGCCCCTCTGGGCTCCAGAGGGAACCGCTCATCTCACCCTGACTAAACTCATTGTGTCTGACTCTAGGAATGTGCTGATCCTCTAGACTCTCTGCTCTGCTCACAAGTGTTATCTTTCTCTCTATCTTGCTCTGATCTGACCTCACTCTTTTCTGACCATGATTCCGTCAGGGGAATGAGAAGGTAGCAGGATGGTTCCGTCAGGGAATGAGAAGGTAGCAGGATGGTTCAGTCAGGGGAATGAGAAGGTAGCAGGATCAGGGGAATGAGAAGGTAGCAGGTTCTGTCAGGGGAATGAGAAGGTAGCAGGATGGTTCTGTCAGGGGAATGAGAAGGTAGCAGGATGGTTCCGCCAGGGGAATGAGAAGGTAGCAGGATGGTTCTGTCAGGGGAATGAGAAGGTAGCAGGATGGTTCTGTCAGGGGAATGAGAAGGTAGCAGGATTGTTCTGTCAGGGGAATGAGAAGGTAGCAGGATGGTTCTGTCAGGGGAATGAGAAGGTAGCAGGATGGTTCTGTCAGGGGAATGAGAAGGTAGCAGGATGGTTCTGTCAGGGGAATGAGAAGGTAGCAGGATGGTTCTGTCAGGGGAATGAGAAGGTAGCAGGATGGTTCTGTCAGGGGAATGAGAAGGTAGCAGGATGGTTCTGTCAGGGGAATGAGAAGGTAGCAGGATGGTTCTGTCAGGGAATGAGAAGGTAGCAGGATTGTTCCGTCAGGGGAATGAGAAGGTAGCAGGATGGTTCTGTCAGGGGAATGAGAAGGTAGCAGGATGGTTCTGTCAGGGGAATGAGAAGGTAGCAGGATGGTTCTGTCAGGGGAATGAGAAGGTAGCAGGATGGTTCCGTCAGGGGAATGAGAAGGTAGCAGGATGGTTCCGTCAGGGGAATGAGAAGCTAGTAGGATGGTTCCGTCAGGGGAATGAGAAGCTAGCAGGATGGTTCCGTCAGGGAATGAGAAGCTAGCAGGATGATGGTTCCGTCGGGGGAATGAGAAGGTAGCAGGATGGTTCCGTCAGGGGAATGAGAAGCTAGCAGGATGGTTCTGTCAGGGGAATGAGAAGGTAGCAGGATGGCTCCGTCAGGGGAATGAGAAGGTAGCAGGATGGTTCCGTCAGGGGAATGAGAAGCTAGCAGGATGATTCCGTCAGGGGAATGAGAAGGTAGCAGGATGGTTCCGTCAGGGGAATGAGAAGGTAGCAGGATGATGGTTCCGTCAGGGGAATGAGAAGGTAGCAGGATGATGGTTCCGTCAGGGGAATGAGAAGGTAGCAGGATATGGATAATGTAGTAGATAATAGATGTCCTGTCTGTATCTGATGATGTCCTAGCTGTAATATCTGTGGTTAATTCAGTATATTGGACTCCTGAGACATGTATCTGATGCCCACATGCGTAAAGGAAAAAGCCCAGGGCACAGAAATTAGAAAAGGCCGAGCTAAAAATAGTGTGTCACTCTTTATTTATAAACTCTGACTTGGGAAAAGATTTCTACTGCTGATCGCCAGTGACTGAGTCCCAAATGGGACCCTATTGCCTATATAGTGCATAATGGCCCATAGGGCTCTGGTCAATAGTAGTGCACTATAAAAGGGGATAGGGTTCCATAGGGCTCTGGTCAATAGTAGCGCACTATATAGGGGATATGGTTCCATAGGGCTCTGGTCAATAGTAGTGCACTATATAGGGGATATGGTTCCATAGGGCTCTGATCAATAGTAGTGCACTATAAAGGGGATAGGGTTCCATAGGGCTCTGGTCAATAGTAGTGCACTATATAGGGAATAGGGTTCCATAGGACACATTCAGTATCACATGACAGGGCCTGTGATGAGGACTTGGCATCCCTGTTATCATATTAAATAATATTAGACTGATGTAATCACATGACAGGGCCTGTGATGAGGACTTGGCATGGCTGTTATCATATTATATAATATTAGACTGATGTAATCAATCAATCAATCAATGTGTATTTATAAAGATGTCACAGAGTGCTGTACAGAAACCCAGTCTAAAACCTCAAACAGCAAGCAATGCAGATGTAGAACCATTTCCCACCAGTCTCTCTTGTTATTGTATTGAGTACTGTAGCCTACTGCTGGGTCAGCCACTGTCACATGACGAGGCCAGGAGAGAGGTCCACTGTCACATGACGAGGCCAGGAGAGAGGTCCACTGTCACATGACGAGGCCAGTAGAGAGCGGACCACTGTCACATGACGAGGCCAGGAGAGAGCGGTCCACTGTCACATGACGAGGCCAGGAGAGAGGTCCACTGTCACATGACGAGGCCAGGAGAGAGGACCACTGTCACATGACGAGGCCAGGAGAGAGCGCTCCACTGTCACATGACGAGGCCAGGAGAGAGCGCTCCACTGTCACATGACGAGGCCAGGAGAGAGCGCTCCACTGTCACATGACGAGGCCAGGAGAGGTCCACTGTCACATGACGAGGCCAGTAGAGAGCGGTCCACTGTCACATGACGAGGCCAGTAGAGAGCGGTCCACTGTCACATGACGAGGCCAGGAGAGAGCGGTCCACTGTCACATGACGAGGCCAGGAGAGAGCGGTCCACTGTCACATGACGAGGCCAGGAGAGAGCGGTCCACTGTCACATGACGAGGCCAGGAGAGAGCGGTCCACTGTCACATGACGAGGCCAGTAGAGAGCGGTCCACTGTCACATGACGAGGCCAGGAGAGAGCGGTCCACTGTCACATGACGAGGCCAGTAGAGAGCGGTCCACTTCGTTTTATATAATCCCGTAATAATAAATAATGTATTAGACAAGTCAGAGAAGTTCCCACCATTCTGTATGACTAAGTAATCATTGTCCGAGGCAGAATGACTCCTGCGCAGGAGTCAATCTCCTCCCTGTTTCTGTAGAGTGGCAGAATGGCCCATAGCGCAGGAGTCAATCTCCTCCCTGTTTCTGTAGAGTGGCAGAATGGCCCATAGCGCAGGAGTCAATCTCCTCCCTGTTTCTGTAGAGTGGCAGAATGGCCCATAGCGCAGGAGTCAATCTCCTCCCTGTTTCTGTAGAGTGGCAGAATGGCCCATGCGCAGGAGTCAATCTCCTCCCTGTTTCTGTAGAGGCAGCTTGATGTAGCAGGACACCCCTGGACAGGACACTGATGTAGCAGGACACCCCTGGACAGGACACTGATGTAGCAGGACACCCCTGGACAGGACACTGATGTAGCAGGACACCCCTGGACAGGACACTGATGTAGCAGGACACCCCCTGGACAGGACACTGATGTAGCAGGACACCCCTGGACAGGACACTGATGTAGCAGGACACCCCTGGACAGGACACTGATGTAGCAGGACACCCCTGGACAGGACACTGATGTAGCAGGACACCCCTGGACAGGACACTGATGTAGCAGGACACCCCTGGACAGGACACTGATGTAGCAGGACACCCCTGGACAGGACACTGATGTAGCAGGACACCCCTGGACAGGACACTGATGTAGCAGGACACCCCTGGACAGGACACTGATGTAGCAGGACACCCCTGGACAGGACACTGATGTAGCAGGACACCCCTGGACAGGACACTGATGTAGCAGGACACCCCTGGACAGGACACTGATGTAGCAGGACACCCCCTGGACAGGACACTGATGTAGCAGGACACCCCTGGACAGGACACTGATGTAGCAGGACACCCCTGGACAGGACACTGATGTAGCAGGACACCCCTGGACAGGACACTGATGTAGCAGGACACCCCTGGACAGGACACTGATGTAGCAGGACACCCCTGGACAGGACACTGATGTAGCAGGACACCCCTGGACAGGACACTGATGTAGCAGGACACCCCTTGGACAGGACACTGATGTAGCAGGACACCCCCTTGGACAGGACACTGATGTAGCAGGACACCCCCTGGACAGGACACTAGTCTGTGTTGAGTACATATCCAGCTGGTCTGTTTATTAATCTACATTCTAGGCCTTTCTTCCTCTTTTCTAAATGGTGTCTATTTGTGTTGGTAGCATCCTGCCTGCTGCTCTACTGATAACCACCCTGTGTGTGTGTGCACGCTGTGTGTGTGTGTGCACCCATGCTTGTATCTTTTAGTTTTGTGCTTGTGTGTGGTTGATTAGTCTCCTTCTCAGCATCCGTCTTCTCCTCTAAGAGATTCTAGTGTTGTCTTCTATACAGAGCAGCTTCCTGTGATACAGCATGTCTGTCAAATATAGCAGCTCTCTGTGATAGTGTCTGTCAGATATATAGTATAGCAGCTCTCTGCAATATAGTGTCTGTCAGATATATAGTATAGCAGCTCTCTGCAATATAGTGTCTGTCAGATATATAGTATAGCAGCTCTCTGCAATATAGTGTCTGTCAGATATAGCAGCTCTCTGCAATATAGTGTCTGTCAGATATATAGTATAGCAGCTCTCTGTGATATAGTGTCTGTCAGATATATAGTATAGCAGCTCTCTGTGATATAGTGTCTGTCAGATATAGCAGCTCTCTGCAATATAGTGTCTGTCACATATATAGTATAGCAGCTCTCTGTGATATAGTGTCTGTCAGATATATAGTATAGCAGCTCTCTGTGATATAGTGTATGTCAGATATAGCAGCTCTCTGCAATATAGTGTCTGTCAGATACACATCAAATGTAGACCGCATTATCTACCAAGAGAATTCTCTTCGATTATAATCACAGCCTATATATCCCCCAAGCAGACACATCGATGGCTCTGAGGACACTTTATTTAACTCTCTGCAAACTGGAAACGATTTATCCGGAGGCTGCATTCATTGTAGCTGGGGATTTTAACAAGGCTAATCTGAAAACAAGACTCCCTAAATTTTATCAGCATATTGATTGCAACCAGGGGTGGAAAGACCCTGGATCATTGTTACTCTAACTTCCGCGACGCATATAAGGCCCTGCCCCGCCCCCTTTCGGAAAAGCTGACCATGACTCCATTTTGTTGATCCCCCTACAGACAGAAACTAAAACAAGAAGCTCCCCGCTGTCTGTCCAACGCTGGGACAGCTGACTCCACACTCCAAGACTGCTTCCATCACGTGGACTGGGAGACTGATGTCAGACAACAACCGAATACGCTGATACGGTGTGCAGTTCATTAGAACGTGCGTTGAAGATGTCGTTCCCATAGCAACGATTAAAACATTCCCTAACCAGAAACCGTGGATTGATGGCAGCATTCGTGTGAAACTGAAGGCACGAACCACTGCTTTTAATCAGGGCAAGGTGTCTGGTAACATGACTGAATACAAACAGTGCAGCTATTCCCTCCGCAAGGCTATCAAACAAGCTAAGCGCCAGTACAGAGACAAAGTAGAATCTCAATTCAACGGCTCAGACACAAGAGGTATGTGGCAGGGTCTACAGTCAATCACGGACTACAGGAAGAAACCCAGCCCAGTCACGGACCAGGATGTCTTGCTCCCAGGCAGACTAAATAACTTTTTGTGCTTTGAGGACAATACAGTGCCACTGACACGGCCTGCAACGGAATCATGCGGTCTCTCCTTCACTGCAGCCTAAGTGAGTAAGACATTTAAACGTGTTAACCCTCGCAAGGCTGCAGGCCCAGCAGCATCCCCAGTGCGCCCTCAGAGCATGCGCACCAGCTGGCAGTGTGTTTACGGACATATTCAACCAATCCCTATACCAGTCTGCTGTTCCCACATGCTTCAAGAGGGCCACCATTGTTCCTGTTCCCAAGAAAGCTAAGGTAACTGAGCTAAACGACTACCGCAATAGCACTCACATCCGTCATCATGAAGTGCTTTGAGAGACTAGTCAAGGACCATATCACCTCCACCCTACCTGACACCCTTGACCCACTCCAATTTGCTTACCGCCCAAATAGGTCCACAGACGATGCAATCTCAACCACACTGCACACTGCCCTAACCCATCTGGACAAGAGGAATACCTATGTGAGAATGCTGTTCATCGACTACAGCTGCATTCAACACCATAGTACCCTCTGCAATATAGTGTCATCAAGCTCGAGACCCTGGGTCTAGACCCCGCCCTGTGCAACTGGGTACTGGACTTCCTGTACGGGCCGCCCCAGGTGGTGATATAGGCAACAACATCTCCTCCCCGCTGATCCTCAACACTGGGGCCCCACAAGGGTGTTCTGAGCCCCTCCTGTACTCCCTGTTCCAGATGGCCATGCAGCTCTCAACTCAATCATCAAGTTTCGGACGACACAACAGTGGTAGGCTTGATTATACAACGACGAGACGGCCTACAGGGAGGAGGTGAGGGCCCTCTGAGTGTGGTGTCAGGAAAATAACCTCACACTCAACGTCAACAAAACTAAGGAGATGATTGTGGACTTCAGGAAACAGCAGAGGGAACACCCCCATCCACATCGATGGAACAGTAGTGGAGAGGGTCTGCAAGTTTTAAGTTCTGGCATACACATCACAGACAAACTGTTCTGGTCCACTCACACAGACAGCATCGTGAGGAAGGCGCAGCAGCGCCTCTTCCCTCAGGAGGCTGTTCGGCTTGTCACCAAAAGCACTCTGGCTTCTACAGATGCACAATCGAGGCATCCTGGCGGGCTGTATCACCGCCTGGTATGGCCTGCACCGTTCCTCAACCGTAAGGCTCTCCAGAGGGTAGTGAGGTCTGCACAACGCATCACCGGGGCAAACTACCTGCCCTCCAGGACACCTACACCACCCGATGCTACAGGAAGGCCATAAAGATCATCAAGGACATCAACCACCCGAGCCACTGCCTGTTCACCCCGCTGTCATCCTCTCTTTAAGGCGAGGTCAGTACAGGTGCATCAAAGCTGGGACCGAGAGACTGAAAAACAGCTTCTATCTCAAGGCCATCAGACTGTTAAACAGCCACCACTAACATTGGTGGCTACTGGGCAACACACTGTCAATGACACTGACTCTCTCAGCCACTTTAATCATGGGAATTGATGGGAAATGATGTAAATATATCACTAGCCACTTTAAACAATGCTACCTTATATAATGTTACTTACCCTACATTGTTCATCTCATATGCATACGTTGATACTGTACTCTATATCATCGACTGCATCCTTATGTAATACATGTATCACTAGCCACTTTAACTATGCCACTTGGTTTACATACTTATCTCATATGTATATACTGTACTCAATATCATCTACTGTATCTTGCCTATGCTGCTCTGTACCATCACTCATTCATATATTATGTACATATTCTTTATCCCCTTACACTGTGTATGACAGTTTTTTTGGAATTGTTAGTTAGATTACTTGCTCGTTATTACTGCATTGTCGGAACTAGAAGCACAAGCATTTCCTACACTCGCATTAACATCTGCTAACCATGTGTATGTGACAAATAAAATTTGATTTGATTTGATTTATATAGTATAGCAGCTCTCTGTGATATAGTGTCTGTCAGATATAGCAGCTCTCTCTGATATAGTGTCTGTCAGATACTCTGGCCTCTTTGGGCTGTTCTGGCCCCTACTGGCCTCTCTGGCTCTGTACTCTGGCCTCTTTGGGCTGTTCTGGCCCCTACTGGCCCTCTGTACTCTGGCCTCTTTGGGCTGTTCTGGCCCCTACTGGCCTCTGTACTCTGGCCTCTTTGGGCTGTTCTGGCCCCTACTGGCCTCTCTGTTCTCTGTACTCTGGCCTCTTTGGGCTGTTCTTCTGGCCTCTCTGTTCTCTGTACTCTGGCCTCTTTGGGCTGTTCTGGCCCCTACTGGCCCCTCTGTTCTCTGTACTCTGGCCTCTTTGGGCTGTTCTGGCCCCTACTGGCCTCTCTGTTCTCTGTACTCTGGCCTCTTTGGGCTGTTCTGGCCCCTACTGGCCTCTCTGTTCTCTGTACTCTGGCCTCTTTGGGCTGTTCTGGCCCCTACTGGCCTCTCTGTTCTCTGTACTCTGGCCTCTTTGGGCTGTTCTGGCCCCTACTGGCCCCTCTGTTCTCTGTACTCTGGCCTCTTTGGGCTGTTCTGGCCCCTACTGGCCCCTCTGTTCTCTGGCCTCTTTGGGCTGTTCTGGCCCCTACTTGCCCCTCTGTTCTCTGTACTCTGGCCTCTTTGGGCTGTTCTGGCCCCTACTGGCCCCTCTGTTCTCTGTACTCTGGCCTCTTTGGGCTGTTCTGGCCCCTACTGGCCTCTCTGTTCTCTGTACTCTGGCCTCTTTGGGCTGTTCTGGCCCCTACTGGCCTCTCTGTTCTCTGTACTCTGGCCTCTTTGGGCTGTTCTGGCCCCTACTGGCCTCTCTGTTCTCTGTACTCTGGCCTCTTTGGGCTGTTCTGGCCCCTACTTGCCCCTCTGTTCTCTGTACTCTGGCCTCTTTGGGCTGTTCTGGCCCCTCTGTTCTCTGTACTCTGGCCTCTTTGGGCTGTTCTGGCCCCTACTGGCCTCTCTGTTCTCTGTACTCTGGCCTCTTTGGGCTGTTCTGGCCCCTACTGGCCCTCTGTTCTCTGTACTCTGGCCTCTTTGGGCTGTTCTGGCCCCTACTGGCCTCTGTTCTCTGTACTCTGGCCTCTTTGGGCTGTTCTGGCCCCTACTGGCCCCTCTGTTCTCTGTACTCTGGCCTCTTTGGGCTGTTCTGGCCCCTACTGGCCTCTCTGTTCTCTGTACTCTGGCCTCTTTGGGCTGTTCTGGCCCCTACTGGCCTCTGTTCTCTGTACTCTGGCCTCTTTGGGCTGTTCTGGCCCCTACTGGCCTCTGTTCTCTGTACTCTGGCCTCTTTGGGCTGTTCTGGCCCCTACTGGCCCCTCTGTTCTCTGTACTCTGGCCTCTTTGGGCTGTTCTGGCCCCTACTGGCCTCTCTGTTCTCTGTACTCTGGCCTCTTTGGGCTGTTCTGGCCCCTACTGGCTCTGTTCTCTGTACTCTGGCCTCTTTGGGCTGTTCTGGCCCCTACTGGCCCCTCTGTTCTCTGTACTCTGGCCTCTTTGGGCTGTTCTGGCCCCTACTGGCCTCTCTGTTCTCTGTACTCTGGCCTCTTTGGGCTGTTCTGGCCCCTACTGGCCCCTCTGTTCTCTGTACTCTGGCCTCTTTGGGCTGTTCTGGCCCCTACTGGCCCCTCTGTTCTCTGTACTCTGGCCTCTTTGGGCTGTTCTGGCCCCTACTGGCCTCTCTGTTCTCTGTACTCTGGCCTCTTTGGGCTGTTCTGGCCCCTACTGGCCTCTCTGTTCTCTGTACTCTGGCCTCTTTGGGCTGTTCTGGCCCCTACTGGCCTCTCTGTTCTCTGTACTCTGGCCTCTTTGGGCTGTTCTGGCCCCTACTGGCCCCTCTGTTCTCTGTACTCTGGCCTCTTTGGGCTGTTCTGGCCCCTACCCCTCTGTTCTCTGTACTCTGGCCTCTTTGGGCTGTTCTGGCCCCTACTGGCCTCTCTGTTCTCTGTACTCTGGCCTCTTTGGGCTGTTCTGGCCCCTACTGGCCTCTCTGTTCTCTGTACTCTGGCCTCTTTGGGCTGTTCTGGCCCCTACTGGCCTGTTCTCTGTACTCTGGCCTCTTTGGGCTGTTCTGGCCCCTACTGGCCTCTCTGTTCTCTGTACTCTGGCCTCTTTGGGCTGTTCTGGCCCCTACTGGCCTCTCTGTTCTCTGTACTCTGGCCTCTTTGGGCTGTTCTGGCCCCTACTGGCCTCTCTGTTCTCTGTACTCTGGCCTCTTTGGGCTGTTCTGGCCCCTACTGGCCTCTCTGTTCTCTGTACTCTGGCCTCTTTGGGCTGTTCTGGCCCCTACTGGCCTCTCTGTTCTCTGTACTCTGGCCTCTTTGGGCTGTTCTGGCCCCTACTGGCCTCTCTGTTCTCTGTACTCTGGCCTCTTTGGGCTGTTCTGGCCCCTCTGTTCTCTGTACTCTGGCCTCTTTGGGCTGTTCTGGCCTCTCTGTTCTCTGTACTCTGGCCTCTTTGGGCTGTTCTGGCCCCTACTGGCCTCTCTGTTCTCTGTACTCTGGCCTCTTTGGGCTGTTCTGGCCCCTACTGGCCTCTGTTCTCTGTACTCTGGCCTCTTTGGGCTGTTCTGGCCCCTACTGGCCTCTGTTCTCTGTACTCTGGCCTCTTTGGGCTGTTCTGGCCCCTCTGTTCTCTGTACTCTGGCCTCTTTGGGCTGTTCTGGCCCCTACTGGCCTCTCTGTTCTCTGTACTCTGGCCTCTTTGGGCTGTTCTGGCCCCTACTGGCCTCTCTGTTCTCTGTACTCTGGCCTCTTTGGGCTGTTCTGGCCCCTACTGGCCCCTCTGTTCTCTGTACTCTGGCCTCTTTGGGCTGTTCTGGCCCCTACTGGCCCCTCTGTTCTCTGTACTCGTCCACCCCCCCACTTCCTTTCCTTCCTCAGCTCCTCTTAGTGTGAACTCAGCAGATGACAGCACAGTGCAGGAAGCAGTCTCTCTTAGCTCAGTGTCCTGTTATCAGGATCAGTTTAACCTGACGATATGTTACTCTGCATGACGCCGTAGCACAACATGATCCCAGATATCTAAGACTTAGATGGCAGTGTCAGTTCAAGCAGGATAACGGTAGACAGTTGCTGAACAATCCAATATGTTTTTAACATTCCTTCGTAGTAAAGTATAAACAGTAATGTGGACTTGTTTTACAGTGCCAGGTGTTCAGCTGACAAATGAGACTGGTCGTTATTTACCCGTCTGTACGCGTCATTGACATCTTTTATAGTTACACCATCGTTGTTCTGTTCATTTCCCATGTTAGTTTTATGTTTGATTTCACCTTTGTTTAACCAGGTAGGCTAGTTGAGAACACCTTTATTTAACCAGGTAGGCCAGTTGAGAACACCTTTATTTAACCAGGTAGGCTAGTTGAGAACACCTTTATTTAACCAGGTAGGCTAGTTGAGAACACCTTTATTTAACCAGGTAGGCCAGTTGAGAACACCTTTATTTAACCAGGTAGGCTAGTTGAGAACACCTTTGTTTAACCAGGTAGGCTAGTTGAGAACACCTTTGTATTTAACCAGGTAGGCTAGTTGAGAACACCTTTTTTTAACCAGGTAGGCTAGTTGAGAACACCTTTTTTTAACCAGGTAGGGTTGAGAACACCTTTGTTTTTAACCAGGTAGGTTGAGAACACCTTTTTTAACCAGGTAGGCTAGTTGAGAACACCTTTGTTTTTAACCAGGTAGGCTAGTTGAGAACACCTTTGTTTAACCAGGTAGGCTAGTTGAGAACACCTTTGTTTAACCAGGTAGGCCAGTTGAGAACACCTTTATTTAACCAGGTAGGCTAGTTGAGAACACCTTTATTTAACCAGGTAGGCTAGTTGAGAACACCTTTATTTAACCAGGTAGGCTAGTTGAGAACACCTGTATTTAACCAGGTAGACCAGATCACCTTTATTTAACCAGGTAGGCTAGTTGAGAACACCTTTGTTTAACCAGGTAGGCTAGTTGAGAACACCTTTATTTAACCAGGTAGGCTAGTTGAGAACACCTTTATTTAACCAGGTAGGCTAGTTGAGAACACCTTTATTTAACCAGGTAGGCTAGTTGAGAACACCTGTATTTAACCAGGAGAACACCTTTATTTAACCAGGTAGGCTAGTTGAGAACACCTTTATTTAACCAGGTAGGCTAGTTGAGAACACCTTTATTTAACCAGGTAGGCTAGTTGAGAACACCTGTATTTAACCAGGTAGACCAGATCACCTTTATTTAACCAGGTAGGCTAGTTGAGAACACCTTATTTAACCAGGTAGGACCAGAACACCTTTATTTAACCAGGTAGGCTAGTTGAGAACACCTGTATTTAACCAGGTAGACCAGAGAACACCTTTATTTAACCAGGTAGGCTAGTTGAGAACACGTTCTCATTTACAACTGCGACCCTGACCAAGATAAAGCAAAGCAGTTCGACACAAACAACAACACAGAGTTACACATGGAGTAAACAATAACACAAACAAGTCAATGACACAGTAGAGAAAAGAGAGTCTATGTACAGTGTGTGCAAAAGGCATGAGGAGGTGGGCAATAAATAGGCCATAGGAGCGAATAATTACAATTCAGCAGATTAACACTGGAGTGATAGATGAGCAGATGAACATGTGCAAGTAGAGATACTGGTGTGCAAAAGGCATGAGGAGGTGGGCAATAAATAGGCCATAGGAGCGAATAATTACAATTTAGCAGATTAACAGAGTGATAAATGAGCAGATGAACATGTGCAAGTAGAGATACTGGTGTGCAAAAGAGCAGAACAGTAAATAAAAACAGTATGGGGATGAGGTAGGTAGATTGGGTGGGCTATTTACAGATGGACTATCAGAATCATAAAACACGGGACGAGATGTTAACTGTCCATTGTGCCAATAGATGGTCTGCGCTCACATGAGAGATGGACTATGTACAGCTGCAGCGATCGGTTAGCTGCTCAGATAGTTGATGTTTGAAATTGGTGAGGGAAATAAGTCTCCAACTTCAGCGATTTTTGCAATTCGTTCCAGTCACTGAGAACTGGAAGGAAAGGCGGCCAAATGAGGTGTCTACCTCTGCCTGACAACAGAGAGAAGCAGGACAACAGAACTCTGTTTCCCATGTCAGTCCTCTACTCTGCCTGACAACAGAACTCTGTTTCCCGTGTCAGTCCTCTACTCTGCCTGACAACAGAACTCTGTTTCCCGTGTCAGTCCTCTACTCTGCCTGACAACAGAACCCTGTTTCCCGTGTCAGTCCTCTACTCTGCCTGACAACAGAACCCTGTTTCCCGTGTCAGTCTTCTACTCTGCCTGACAACAGAACCCTGTTTCCCGTGTCAGTCCTACTCTGCCTGACAACAGAGAGAAGCAGGACAACAGAACCCTGTTTCCCGTGTCAGTCCTCTACTCTGCCTGACAACAGAGAGAAGCAGGACAACAGAACCCTGTTTCCCGTGTCAGTCCTCTACTCTGCCTGACAACAGAGAGAAGCAGGACAACAGAACCCTGTTTCCCGTGTCAGTCCTCTACTCTGCCTGACAACAGAGAGAAGCAGGACAACAGAACCCTGTTTCCCGTGTCAGTCCTCTACTCTGCCTGACAACAGAACCCTGTTTCCCGTGTCAGTCCTCTACTCTGCCTGACAACAGAACTCTGTTTCCCGTGTCAGTCCTCTAAACTGCCTGACAACAGAACTCTGTTTCCCGTGTCAGTCCTCTACTCTGCCTGACAACAGAACCCTGTTTCCCATGTCAGTCCTCTACTCTGCCTGACAACAGAGAGAAGCAGGACAACAGAACTCTGTTTCCCATGTCAGTCCTCTACTCTGCCTGACAACAGAACTCTGTTTCCCGTGTCAGTCCTCTACTCTGCCTGACAACAGAACCCTGTTTCCCATGTCAGTCCTCTACTCTGCCTGACAACAGAACCCTGTTTCCCATGTCAGTCCTCTACTCTGCCTGACAACAGAACTCTGTTTCCCGTGTCAGTCCTCTACTCTGCCTGACAACAGAACTCTGCTTCCCATGTCAGTCCTCTACTCTGCCTGACAACAGAACCCTGTTTCCCGTGTCAGTCCTCTACTCTGCCTGACAACAGAACTCTGACCCCCTTAGAGGAAAAAACAGGAAGTGTCCATGTTCCGTTCTGGAAAACCCCACCGGTCGTCGTCCTGAGTTAAATGGATGCTGATTGTGTTGTTTGGTGTCTGGGGACGTGACTCTCTTTCAGAAGCCAAGCAAGGAGTCTCTGTTAAAGGATCTACTGATGATATGGAAGTTGCATCCTCATGTTTTAGATATGGGTCGTAGGGAGGATGTTACTGTGATGTATTGATACGGGTCGTAGGGAGGATGTTATCATAAAGTACTGATGGGAGGTTGGGTCGTAGGGAGGATGTTATTATATAGTATTGATACGGGTCATAGGGAGGATGTTATCATAAAGTACTGATACGGGTCGTAGGGAGGATGTTACCATAAAGTACTGATACGGGTTGTAGGTAGGATGTTACTGTGATGTATTGATACGGGTCGTAGGGAGGATGTTATCATATAGTATTGATACGGGTCGTAGGGAGGATGTTATAAAGTATTGATACAGGTCGTAGGGAGGATGTTATCATATAGTATTGATATGGGTCGTAGGGAGGATGTTACCATATAGTACTGATACGGGTCGTAGGGAGGATGTTACCATATAGTATTGATACGGGTCGTAGGGAGGATGTTACCATAAAGTACTGATACGGGTCGTAGGGAGGATGTTACCATAAAGTATTGATACGGGTCGTAGGGAGGATGTTATCATATAGTATTGATATGGGTCGTAGGGAGGATGTTACCATATAGTACTGATACGGGTCGTAGGGAGGATGTTACCATAAAGTACTGATACGGGTCGTAGGGAGGATGTTACCATAAAGTACTGATACGGGTCGTAGGGAGGATGTTACCATAAAGTATTGATACGGGTCGTAGGGAGGATGTTATAAAGTACTGATACGGGTCGTAGGGAGGATGTTACCATAAAGTATTGATACGGGTCATAGGGAGGATGTTATAAAGTACTGATACGGGTCGTAGGGAGGATATCATATTGTATTAATGCGTGTCGTAGGGAGGATGTTACTGTGATGTATTGATACGGGTCGTAGGGAGGATGTTACTGTGATGTATTGATACGGGTCGTAGGGAGGATGTTACCATGAAGTATTGAATACTGATAGGCTACTAGATACTGTCTGATCTGTGTAAATCATATTCCTGAACACTGATAGGCTACTAGATACTGTCTGATCTGTGTAAATCATATTCCTGAACACTGATAGGCTACTAGATACTGTCTGATCTGTGTAAATCACATTCCTGAACACTGATAGGCTACTAGATACTGTCTGATCTGTGTAAATCACATTCCTGAACACTGATAGGCTACTAGATACTGACTGATCTGTGTAAATCACATTCCTGAACACTGATAGGCTACTAGATACTGTCTGATCTGTGTAAATCACATTCCTGAACACTGATAGGCTACTAGATACTGACTGATCTGTGTAAATCACATTCCTGAACACTGATAGGCCACTAGATACTGTCTGATCTGTGGTGTTGAGTGTTGTTGTTTATGGGTTGTTGGTATCCATGGTAACAGCAGTGAATGGTGGTAGTACGCCAGGCATGGTTTACTGCTATGACCACAACTGACTGTTGACGTGTGTGTGTGTGTCACAATATTTGCTATACAAACACACACACACACACACACACACACACACACACACACACACACGGATCCCCTGTGGTGTGTAACCACAGCCACGGCTCATAATCTTCTGACAGTTGTTTAGATGGCTGGTTTCTCTCTCTGAAAGGAGATAGACATAGAGAGACAGAGCATATCTGTCAGTCTGAACTTGATCTACTGCAGAGTCTGAATCTGGGCTTTACAGTCTTGAGGCTCCACGTCTCAAGGTTTCAGAGTAGAAGTGCTGATTTATGATCAGTTCTGCCTTTTGAGGTCCCAAATGAACCAGATTGCATGGACATGGAGGACCTGTAGATCAGTGTACAGATAACCCTTTACCAAGCACTACAGTAGACCTATCTAAACAACCCCACTGCTCTAAGGGGGGGGGGGTAATCCCTTTACTAAACACTACAGTAGACCTATCTAAACAACCCCACTGCTCTAAGGGGGTGGTACCCCCTTTACTAAACACTACAGTAGACCTATCTAAACAACCCCACTGCTCTAAGGGGGGTAATCCCTTTACTAAACACTACAGTAGACCTATCTAAACAACCCCACTGCTCTAAGGGGGGTAACCCCTTTACTAAACACTACAGTAGACCTATCTAAACAACCCCACTGCTCTAAGGGGGGGGGTAACCCTTTACTAAACACTACAGTAGACCTATCTAAACAACCCCACTGCTCTAAGGGGGGTAACTACAGTAGACCTATCTAAACAACCCCACTGCTCTAAGGGGGGGTAACCCCTTTACTAAACACTACAGTAGACCTATCTAAACAACCCCACTGCTCTAAGGGGGGGGTAACCCCTACAGTAGACCTATCTAAACAACCCCACTGCTCTAAGGGGGGTGGTACCCCTTTACTAAACACTACAGTAGACCTATCTAAACAACCCCACTGCTCTAAGGGGGGTAACCCCTTTACTAAACACTACAGTAGACCTATCTAAACAACCCCACTGCTCTAAGGGGGGTAACCCCTTTACTAAACACTACAGTAGACCTATCTAAACAACCCCACTGCTCTAAGGGGGTAACCCCTTTACTAAACACTACAGTAGACCTATCTAAACAACCCCACTGCTCTAAGGGGGGTAACCCCTTTACTAAACACTACAGTAGACCTATCTAAACAACCCCACTGCTCTAAGGGGGGTGGTAACCCCTTTACTAAACACTACAGTAGACCTATCTAAACAACCCCACTGCTCTAAGGGGGTGGTACCCCTTTACTAAACACTACAGTAGACCTATCTAAACAACCCCACTGCTCTAAGGGGGGGGTAACCCCTTTACTAAACACTACAGTAGACCTATCTAAACAACCCCACTGCTTTAAAACACTACAGGGGGGGTTAACCCCTTTACTAAACACTACAGTAGACCTATCTAAACAACCCCACTGCTCTAAGGGGGGTAATCCCTTTACTAAACACTACAGTAGACCTATCTAAACAACCCCACTGCTCTAAGGGGGGGTAATCCCTTTACTAGACACTACAGTAGACCTATCTAAACAACCTCACTGCTCTAAGGGGGTAACCCCTTTACTAAACACTACAGTAGACCTATCTAAACAACCCCACTGCTTTGGGGGGGGTTAACCCCTTCACTAAACACTACAGTAGACCTATCTAAACAACCCCACTGCTCTAAGGGGGGGGTAATCCCTTTACTAAACACTACAGTAGACCTATCTAAACAACCCCACTGCTCTAGGGGGGGGTAATCCCTTTACTAAACACTACAGTAGACCTATCTAAACAACCCCACTGCTCTAAGGGGGGGGTAACCCCTTTACTAAACACTACAGTAGACCCATCTAAACAACCTCACTGCTCTAAGGGGGGGAGACAATGCGTCTTGTAGGTTATTTGTAGTGGTGTCATGTGGAACGTCTCCCCGGTCGTGTGGGATGTTATTGTTAACCTCATCACTTTGATCTCTTTCAGAGAAGCTGTACAACTCTCATGGACCTGAGCTCCGGAGGTCCCTGTTCTCCCTCAAGCAGCTCTTTGAGGTAAAGACCAGTATATTATCTCTGGTAAAGACCAGTATATTATCTCTGGTAAAGGCCAGTATATTATCTCTGGTAAAGGCCAGTATATTATCTCTGGTAAAGGCCAGTATATTATCTCTGGTAAAGGCCAGTATATTATCTCTGGTAAAGGCCAGTATATTATCTCTGGTAAAGGCCAGTATATTATCTCTGGTAAAGGCCAGTATATTATCTCTGGTAAAGGCCAGTATATTATCTCTGGTAAAGGCCAGTATATTATCTCTGGTAAAGGCCAGTATATTATCTCTGGTAAAGGCCAGTATATTATCTCTGGTAAAGGCCAGTATATTATCTCTGGTAAAGGCCAGTATATTATCTCTGGTAAAGGCCAGTATATTATCTCTGGTAAAGGCCAGTATATTATCTCTGGTAAAGGCCAGTATATTATCTCTGGTAAAGGCCAGTATATTATCTCTGGTAAAGGCCAGTATATTATCTCTGGTAAAGGCCAGTATATTATCTCTGGTAAAGGCCAGTATATTATCTCTGGTAAAGGCCAGTATATTGATCTCTGGTAAAGGCCAGTATATGATCTCTGGTTAGGACCAATAAAATGGTCAAAATTTGGCAAAGCATTTATCTTTTTGTTCTAATTACAAATTGTTATGTTTGGGCCAAATCCAATACTAGACATTACTGAGTCCCACCCACCGTTTATTAGACCTGTGCTGATTCTCTCCATATCACATCCACCATCCTCCCTCTTCCTCTCTCTGTGAGCTGGTGCCAACAGGGTCAGTGGAAACGGCTCTACTCTGTGTCTGATAGGACTGGAACAGAGGAACCTGGAAGAATGGAGACTGGGGGGTGGGGAGAGAGCGAGGGGAGACAGGGTCATGTGTCCTGCTCTGGTCCAATGGAAACGTCCTCAAACAGGGTCATGTGTCCTGCTCTGGTCCAATGGAAACGTCCTCAAACAGGGTCATGTGTCCTGCTCTGGTCCAATGGAAACGTCCTCAAACAGGGACATGTGTCCTGCTCTGGTCCAATGGAAACGTCCTCAAACAGGGACATGTGTCCTGCTCTGGTCCAATGGAAACGTCCTCAAACAGGGACATGTGTCCTGCTCTGGTCCAATGGAAACGTCCTCAAACAGGGACCTACCTGACTACTTCTTATCAGTGCTTGACTTGGACTGAAACAGGTTACCCGGTACTCATTTCTGGGTGCTGGTACCGTTTTTATATTTAGGGACAGGAAATAGTTTTGAGCTAATATTCTATATCAGAGGGAACAGGAGCTCCAGCTGTAGAACATGTTTGAGGTGTCGGTACTCGGCTCACTGGGTGAGCTCCTGCCAGGAAGGTCAATGTTGCAAGTTTCTTATCACCTTGATCAAATGGTCTCCAGCTGTGTCTGTCCCGAGCTCACTGGGCAGGGACACTCTGAGGGACCAGGATAGTTGATACAATGTTGCAAGTTTACTGGTGAGACCTTCAGGCTGGAGACATTTTTTAGTTCATAGTTGGTACAATGTTGCTGGTGAGACCTTCAGGTTGGAGTCATTTTTAGTTAATAGTTGATACAATGTTGCTGGTGAGACCTTCAGGTTGGAGTCATTTTTAGTTAATAGTTGGTACAATGTTGCTGAACCATTTTTAGTTAATAGTTGATACAATGTTGCTGGTGAGACCTTCAGGTTGGAGTCATTTTTAGTTAATAGTTGGTACAATGTTGCTGTTTGCTGAGACCTTCAGGCTGGAACCATTTTTAGTTAATAGTTGGTACAATGTTGCTGGTGAGACCTTCAGGTTGGAGTCATTTTTAGTTAATAGTTGGTACAATGTTGCTGGTGAGACCTTCAGGTTGGAGTCATTTTTAGTTAATAGTTGGTACAATGTTGCTAGTTCGTTGCAGAAAGGCCATGTGTGTGTGTGTTATTTTTATCAGCATATTTTCTACCTGCAGGATGCAATATTTTAATCTGTTGGCTGTTTTTACATAGTTGCCAATGGCAACAGAAGTTACTTTTTAGGTTTGTCATTTACATTTTACATGACAATGTTTTTGAGATACTTTTGTATATATAGTGTATTTGTATTTTATATATATATACAAAAGTATGTGGACACCCCTTTAATTTAGTGGCTACAGCCACACCCGTTGCTGACAGGTGTATAAAATTGAGCACACCGCCCATGCAATCTCCATAGACAAACATTGGCAGTAGAATGGCCCATACTGAAGAGCTCAGTGACTTTCAACGTGGCACCGTCATAGGATGTCACCTTTCCAACAAGTCAGTTCGTCAAATTTCTGCCCCGGTCAACTGTAAGTGCTGTTATTGTGAAGTGGAAACATCTAGAAGCAGCTGAGCCACGAAGTGTTAGGCCACACAAGCGGGGCGGCTGAGTGCTGAAGCACGTAAAGAATCATCTGTCCTCGGTTGCAACACACTACTCTAGTGTGCGGGGAACATTAACTGTCTGTTTGGGGTCTAAACTGCGTCTAAGCAGGGTTTCTATGGTATCCTCTCTGTTAACAATCTGCTGTGTGGTTGCGGTGTGTTGTAGGACGATAAAGACCTGGTGCCAGAGTTTGTGAATTCAGAAGGCTTGACGTGTTTCATCAAGGTTGGAACGGAGGCAGACCACAACTATCAGAACTACATTCTCCGAGGTGAGTACGATCTCAACAATCATTTTCATTTAACCTTTTATTTAACTAGGCAAGTCAGTTAAGAACAGATTCTTATTTACAATGACGGCCTAGGAACAGTGGGTTTAACTGCCTGTTCAGGGGCAGAACGACAGATTTTTACCTTGTCAGCTCAGGGATTCGATCCAGCAACCTTTTGGTTACTAGTCCAACGCTCTAACCACTAGACTACCTGCCTGCCCCACTCATCTAACAGACTCACCTACCTTATATATCACTTTAATAGTTTTCTCATACGTACATATTTCAGAACAAATTTGCAATGAATGTTACACAGTAAATAAATACCTCGATACTTTTACAATTATTAGTGTTACCGATCCAACAAGATACTGAGGATACTGAACGTTTAGGGCTTTAGTATCGCGATACTGAACGTCAGGGCTTTAGTATCGTGATACTGAACGTCAGGGCTTTAGTATCGTGATACTGAACGTCAGGGCTTTAGTATCGTGATACTGAACGTCAGGGCTTTAGTATCGTGATACTGAACGTCAGGGCTTTAGTATCGTGATACTGAACGTCAGGGCTTTAGTATCGTGATACTGAACGTCAGGGCTTTAGTATCGCGATACTGAACGTCAGGGCTTTAGTATCGTGATACTGAACGTCAGGGCTTTAGTATCGCGATACTGAACGTCAGGGCTTTAGTATCGCGATACTGAACGTCAGGGCTTTAGTATCGCGATACTGAACGTCAGGGCTTTAGTATCGCGATACTGAAAGTCAGGGCTTTAGTATCGCGATACTGAAAGTTAGGGCTTTAGTATCGCGATACTGAAAGTCAGGGCTTTAGTATCGCGACACTGAAAGTCAGGGCTTTAGTATCGCGACACTGAAAGTCAGGGCTTTAGTATCGCGACACTGAACGTCAGGGCTTTAGTATCGTGACACTGAGGACGCTGAACGTCAGGGCTTTAGTGTCTTTGTGTAGCAGCTCCTAATCTGATCTTTGTGTTGCAGCTCCTAATCTGATCTTTGTGTTGCAGCTCCTAATCTGATCTTTGTGTTGCAGCCCTCAGTCAGATCATGCTGTTTGTAGATGGGATGAACGGTGTGATCGACCACAATGACACTGTTCAGTGGCTCTACACTCTCAGTGGCAGTCTGGTGGGTATTACATACAGTAGAGACCTGACCGCAGTGTACACACACACACAGAGAGAGTCTACTGTCCGTAATGTCAGAGAGAGAGAGAGTCTACTGTCCGTAATGTCAGAGAGAGAGAGAGAGTCTACTGTCAGTAATGTCAGAGAGAGAGAGTCTACTGTCCGTAATTTCAGAGAGAGAGAGTCTACTGTCCGTAATGTCAGAGAGAGAGAGTCTACTGTCCGTAATGTCAGAGAGAGAGAGTCTACTGTCCGTAATGTCAGAGAGAGAGAGAGTCTACTGTCAGTAATGTCAGAGAGAGAGAGTCTACTGTCCGTAATGTCAGAGAGAGAGTCTACTGTCCGTAATGTCAGAGAGAGAGTCTACTGTCCGTAATGTCAGAGAGAGAGAGTCTACTGTCCGTAATGTCAGAGAGAGAGAGAGTCTACTGTCCGTAATGTCAGAGAGAGAGAGTCTACTGTCCGTAATGTCAGAGAGAGAGAGTCTACTGTCCGTAATGTCAGAGAGAGAGTCTACTCTCCGTAATGTCAGAGAGAGAGTCTACTCTCCGTAATGTCAGAGAGAGAGAGTCTACTGTCTGTAATGTGAGAGAGAGAGAGAGAGAGAGAGAGTCTACTGTCCGTAATGTCAGAGAGAGAGAGAGAGAGAGAGAGTCTACTCTCCGTAATGTCAGAGAGAGAGAGTCTACTCTCCGTAATGTCAGAGAGAGAGAGTCTACTCTCCGTAATGTCAGAGAGAGAGAGAGAGTCTACTGTCTGTAATGTGAGAGAGAGAGAGAGTCTACTGTCCGTAATGTCAGAGAGAGAGAGTCTACTGTCCGTAATGTCAGAGAGAGAGTCTACTGTCCGTAATGTCAGAGAGAGAGAGTCTACTGTCCGTAATGTCAGAGAGAGAGAGTCTACTGTCCGTAATGTCAGAGAGAGAGAGTCTACTGTCCGTAATGTGAGAGAGAGTCTACTGTCCGTAATGTCAGAGAGAGAGAGTCTACTGTCCGTAATGTCAGAGAGAGAGAGAGTCTACTGTCCGTAATGTCAGAGAGAGAGAGTCTACTGTCCGTAATGTCAGAGAGAGAGAGAGAGAGTCTACTGTCCGTAATGTCAGAGAGAGAGTCTACTGTCCGTAATGTCAGAGAGAGAGAGTCTACTGTCCGTAATGTCAGAGAGAGAGAGAGAGAGAGAGAGTCTACTGTCCGTAATGTCAGAGAGAGAGAGTCTACTGTCCGTAATGTCAGAGAGAGAGAGTCTACTGTCCGTAATGTCAGAGAGAGAGAGTCTACTGTCCGTAATGTCAGAGAGAGAGTCTACTGTCCGTAATGTGAGAGAGAGTCTACTGTCCGTAATGTGAGAGAGAGTCTACTGTCCGTAATGTCAGAGAGAGAGTCTACTGTCCGTAATGTCAGAGAGAGAGTCTACTGTCCGTAATGTGAGAGAGAGTCTACTGTCCGTAATGTCAGAGAGAGAGAGTCTACTGTCCGTAATGTCAGAGAGAGAGAGTCTACTGTCCGTAATGTCAGAGAGAGAGAGTCTACTGTCTGTAATGTCAGAGAGAGAGAGAGTCTACTGTCCGTAATGTAATGTCAGAGAGAGAGAGTCTACTGTCCGTAATGTCAGAGAGAGAGTCTACTGTCCGTAATGAGAGAGAGAGAGTCTACTGTCCGTAATGTCAGAGAGAGAGTCTACTGTCCGTAATGTCAGAGAGAGAGAGTCTACTGTCCGTAATGTCAGAGAGAGAGAGTCTACTGTCCGTAATGTCAGAGAGAGAGAGTCTACTGTCCGTAATGTCAGAGAGAGAGAGTCTACTGTCCGTAATGTCAGAGAGAGAGTCTACTGTCCGTAATGTCAGAGAGAGAGAGTCTACTGTCCGTAATGTGAGAGAGAGTCTACTGTCCGTAATGTGAGAGAGAGTCTACTGTCCGTAATGTCAGAGAGAGAGTCTACTGTCCGTAATGTCAGAGAGAGAGTCTACTCTCCGTAATGTCAGAGAGAGAGAGTCTACTGTCCGTAATGTCAGAGAGAGAGAGTCTACTGTCCGTAATGTCAGAGAGAGAGAGTCTACTGTCCGTAATGTGAGAGAGAGAGAGTCTACTGTCCGTAATGTCAGAGAGAGAGTCTACTGTCCGTAATGTCAGAGAGAGAGTCTACTACTCTCTCTCTACGGTCAGTAGACTCTCTGTACGGACAGTAGGCTCTCTCTCTCTCTCTCTGAGACAGAGACTCTCTCTCTACTGTCCGTAGATGTCAGAGAGAGAGTCTACTGTCCGTAATGTCAGAGAGTCTACTGTCCGATGTCAGAGAGTCTACTGTCCGTAATGTCAGAGAGAGAGTCAGAGAGTCTACTGTCCGTAATGTCAGAGAGTCTACTGTCCGTAGAGTCAGAGAGTCTACTGTCCGTAATGTCAGAGACTGTCCGTAATGTCAGAGAGTCTACTGTCCGTAATGTCAGAGAGTCTACTGTCCGTAATGTCAGAGAGTCTACTGTCCGTAATGTGAGAGAGTCTACTGTCCGTAATGTCAGAGAGTCTACTGTCCGAGAGAGAGTCTACTGTCCGTAATGTCAGAGAGAGAGAGTCTACTGTCCGTAATGTCAGAGAGAGAGAGTCTACTGTCCGTAATGTCAGAGAGAGTCTACTGTCGTAATGTAGAGTCTACTGTAATGTCAGAGAGTCTACTGTCCGTAATGTCAGAGAGTCTACTGTCCGTAATGTCAGAGAGTCTACTGTCCGTAATGTCAGAGAGTCTACTGTCCGTAATGTCAGAGAGAGAGAGTCTACTGTCCGTAATGTCAGAGAGAGAGAGTCTACTGTCCGTAATGTCAGAGAGAGAGTCTACTGTCCGTAATGTCAGAGAGAGAGTCTACTGTCCGTAATGTCAGAGAGGAGTCTACTGTCCGTAATGTCAGAGAGAGAGAGTCTACTGTCCGTAATGTCAGAGAGAGAGAGTCTACTGTCCGTAATGTCAGAGAGATAGTCTACTGTCCGTAATGTCAGAGAGAGAGAGTCTACTGTCCGTAATGTCAGAGAGAGTCTACTGTCCGTAATGTCAGAGAGAGAGAGTCTACTGTCCGTAATGTCAGAGAGAGAGAGTCTACTGTCCGTAATGTCAGAGAGAGAGAGAGTCTACTGTCCGTAATGTCAGAGAGAGAGTCTACTGTCCGTAATGTCAGAGAGAGAGAGAGTCTACTGTCTGTAATGTGAGAGAGAGAGTCTACTGTCCGTAATGTCAGAGATGTCAGAGAGAGAGAGTCTACTGTCCGTAATGTGAGAGAGAGTCTACTGTCCGTAATGTGAGAGAGAGAGTCTACTGTCCGTAATGTGAGAGAGAGAGTCTACTGTCCGTAATGTCAGAGAGAGAGAGTCTACTGTCCGTAATGTCAGAGAGAGAGTCTACTGTCCGTAATGTCAGAGAGAGAGTCTACTGTCCGTAATGTCAGAGAGAGTCTACTGTCCGTAATGTCAGAGAGAGTCTACTGTCCGTAATGTGAGAGAGAGAGTCTACTGTCCGTAATGTGAGAGAGAGTCTACTGTCCGTAATGTCAGAGAGAGAGTCTACTCTCCGTAATGTCAGAGAGAGTCTACTCTCCGTAATGTCAGAGAGAGAGAGTCTACTGTCCGTAATGTCAGAGAGAGAGTCTACTGTCCGTAATGTCAGAGAGAGAGAGAGAGTCAGAGACGGACAATAGACTCTCTACATTACGGACAGTGACTCTCTCTCTCTCATTACGGACAGTAGACTCTCTCTCTCTCACATTATGGACAGTAGACTCTCTCTCTCACCGACAGTAGTCTACTGACTCCTCTAATTACGGACAGTAGACTCTCTCTCTCTCACGGAGTTCCCTCTCTCTCTGACATTACGGACTGACTCTCTCTCTCTCCTGACATTACGGACAGTAGACTCTCTCTCTCTCTGACACGGAGAGACTCTCTCTCTCTCTGTCCGTAATGTCAGAGAGTCTACTGCCGTAAGTCAGAGAGTCTACTGTCCGTAATGTCAGAGAGTCTACTGTCCGTAATGTCAGAGAGTCTACTGTCCGTAATGTCAGAGAGTCTACTGTCCGTAATGTCAGAGAGTCTACTGTCCGTAATGTCAGAGAGTCTACTGTCCGTAATGTCAGAGAGTCTACTGTCCGTAATGTCAGAGAGTCTACTGTCCGTAATGTCAGAGAGTCTACTGTCCGTAATGTCAGAGAGTCTACTGTCCGTAATGTCAGAGAGTCTACTGTCCGTAATGTCAGAGAGTCTACTGTCCGTAATGTCAGAGAGTCTACTGTCCGTAATGTCAGAGAGTCTACTGTCCGTAATGTCAGAGAGTCTACTGTCCGTAATGTCAGAGAGTCTACTGTCCGTAATGTCAGAGAGTCTACTGTCCGTAATGTCAGAGAGTCTACTGTCCGTAATGTCAGAGAGTCTACTGTCCGTAATGTCAGAGAGAGAGAGTCTACTGTCCGTAATGTCAGAGAGAGAGTCTACTGTCCGTAATGTCAGAGAGAGAGAGTCTACTGTCCGTAATGTCAGAGAGAGAGAGAGTCTACTGTCCGTAATGTCAGAGAGAGAGAGTCTACTGTCCGTAATGTCAGAGAGAGAGAGTCTACTGTCCGTAATGTCAGAGAGAGAGAGTCTACTGTCCGTAATGTCAGAGAGAGAGAGTCTACTGTCCGTAATGTCAGAGAGAGAGAGTCTACTGTCCGTAATGTGAGAGAGAGAGTCTACTGTCCGTAATGTCAGAGAGAGAGAGAGTCTACTGTCCGTAATGTCAGAGAGAGAGAGAGTCTACTGTCCGTAATGTCAGAGAGAGAGAGTCTACTGTCCGTAATGTCAGAGAGAGAGAGAGAGTCTACTGTCCGTAATGTCAGAGAGAGAGAGAGTCTACTGTCCGTAATGTCAGAGAGAGAGAGTCTACTGTCCGTAATGTCAGAGAGAGAGAGTCTACTGTCCGTAATGTCAGAGAGAGAGAGTCTACTGTCCGTAATGTCAGAGAGAGAGTCTACTGTCCGTAATGTCAGAGAGAGAGTCTACTGTCCGTAATGTCAGAGAGAGAGAGTCTACTGTCCGTAATGTCAGAGGGAGAGTCTACTGTCCGTAATGTCAGAGAGAGTCTACTGTCCGTAATGTCAGAGAGAGTCTACTGTCCGTAATGTCAGAGAGAGAGTCAGTCAGTACAATAATGTTTTTAATACCACTAATTACTGGGTAGCTACTCTGCTGACAAACAGATCAATAAATAACGACCTTGTCCACTATTGGCGAGGAGACAAATAGAACGGGTTTCGCCCCCTCCAAAACATGCCCCCCAACACCTGCCCCCCTCCAAAACATGCCCCACCCCATGATGTCTGTAAGAGACTTAAACACTAGTGTCTCTCGCTCAATAAATGTTTGTAAATCAATCACCTTGCAGCTGCTACAGCTCTGATTTCAGATCTCCTTTTTTAAACAGGGAAGTGAGAACAGCCAATGAGATGTGACAGATAGGACAGGGTGTGAAAGTAGAATATGGTGAGAAGCTCTTGTTACGTAAGACTGTGTTAGAATGAAGACTGTTACTGTAGTGATGGAGACGAGGTTCAAGACACTGTACTGTAGTGACGAGGTTCAAGACACTGTACTGTAGTGACGAGGTTCAAGACACTGTACTGTAGTGACGAGGTTCAAGACACTGTACTGTAGTGAAGAGGTTCAAGACACTGTACTGTAGTGAAGAGGTTCAAGACACTGTACTGTAGTGACGAGGTTCAAGACACTGTACTGTAGTGAAGAGGTTCAAGACACTGTACTGTAGTGACGAGGTTCAAGACACTGTAGTGATGGAGACGAGGTTCAAGACACTGTAGTGTAGTGACGAGGTTCAAGACACTAGTGTAGTGAAGAGGTTCAAGACACTGTAGTGTAGTGAAGAGGTTCAAGACACGAGTGTAGTGAAGAGGTTCAAGACACTAGTGTAGTGAAGAGGTTCAAGACACTAGTGTAGTGAAGAGGTTCAAGACACTAGTGTAGTGAAGAGGTTCAAGACACTAGTGTAGTGACGAGGTTCAAGACACTGTACTGTAGTGACGAGGTTCAAGACACTGTACTGTAGTGATGGAGACGAGGTTCAAGACACTGTACTGTAGTGACGAGGTTCAAGACACTGTACTGTAGTGACGAGGTTCAAGACACTGTACTGTAGTGAAGAGGTTCAAGACACTGTACTGTAGTGAAGAGGTTCAAGACACTGTACTGTAGTGAAGAGGTTCAAGACACTGTACTGTAGTGAAGAGGTTCAAGACACTGTACTGTAGTGAAGAGGTTCAAGACACTGTAGTGTAGTGAAGAGGTTCAAGACACTGTACT
>NW_024609298.1:0-134697 GCF_018296145.1 Oncorhynchus tshawytscha
TAGCAGGGCTGTCATATTATAATAGAGACAGTTGATCTAGCTGGTCTGTCATAATATAATAGAGACAGTAGATCTAGCTGGTCTGGCATAATATAATAGAGACAGTAGATCTAGCTGGTCTGTCATATTATAATAGAGACAGTAGATCTAGCTGGTCTGGCATAATATAATAGAGAAAGTAGATCTAGCTGGTCTGTCATATTATAATAGAGACAGTAGATCTAGCTGATCTGTCATATTATAATAGAGACAGTAGATCTAGCTGGTCTGTCATAATATAATAGAGACAGTAGATCTAGGTGGTCTGTCATAATATAATAGAGACAGTAGATCTAGCTGGTATATCATATTATAATAGAGACAGTAGATCTAGCTGGTCTGTCATATTATAATAGAGACAGTAGATCTAGCTGATCTGTCATATTATAATAGAGACAGTAGGTCTAGCTGGTCTGTCATAATATAATGGAGACAGTAGATCTAGCTGGTCGGTCATAATATAATAGAGACAGTAGATCTAGCTGGTCTGTCATAATATAATAGAGACAGTAGATCTGGCTGGTCTGTCATAATATAATTAGAGACAGTAGATCTAGCTGGTCTGTCATAATATAATAGAGACAGTAGATCTAGCTGGTCTGTCATAATATAATAGAGACAGTAGATCTAGCTGGTCTGTCATATTATAATAGAGACAGTAGATCTAGCTGGTCTGTCATAATATAATAGAGACAGTAGATCTAGCTGGTCTGTCATATTATAATAGAGACAGTAGATCTAGCTGGTCTGTCATATTATAATAGAGACAGTAGATCTAGCTGGTCTGTCATAATATAATAGAGACAGTAGATCTAGCTGGTCTGTCATATTATAATAGAGACAGTAGATCTAGCTGGTCTGTCATAATATAATAGAGACAGTAGATCTAGCTGGTCTGTCATAATATAATAGAGACAGTAGATCTAGCTGGTCTGTCATAATATAATAGAGACAGTAGATCTAGCTGGTCTGTCATAATATAATAGAGACAGTAGATCTAGCTGGTCTGTCATAATATAATAGAGACAGTAGATCTAGCTGGTCTGTCATATTATAATAGAGACAGTAGATCTAGCTGGTCTGTCATATTATAATAGAGACAGTAGATCTAGCTGGTCTGTCATATTATAATAGAGACAGTAGATCTAGCTGGTCTGTCATATTATAATAGAGACAGTAGATCTAGCTGGTCTGTCATAATATAATAGAGACAGTAGATCTAGCTGGTCTGTCATATTATAATAGAGACAGTAGATCTAGCTGGTCTGTCATAATATAATAGAGACAGTAGATCTAGCTGGTCTGTCATAATATAATAGAGACAGTAGATCTAGCTGGTCTGTCATAATATAATAGAGACAGTAGATCTAGCTGGTCTGTCATAATATAATAGAGACAGTAGATCTAGCTGGTCTGTCATAATATAATAGAGACAGTAGATCTAGCTGGTCTGTCATAATATAATAGAGACAGTAGATCTAGCTGGTCTGTCATATTATAATAGAGACAGTAGATCTAGCTGGTCTGTCATAATATAATAGAGACAGTAGATCTAGCTGGTCTGTCATAATATAATAGAGACAGTAGATCTAGCTGGTCTGTCATATTATAATAGAGACAGTAGATGTAGCTGGTCTGTCATAGTATAATAGAGACAGTAGATCTAGCTGGTCTGTCATAATATAATAGAGACAGTAGATCTAGCTGGTCTGTGATAATATAATAGAGACAGTAGATCTAGCTGGTCTGTCATTATATAATGGAGGCAGTAGATCTAGCTGGTCTGTCATATAATAAAAGCGACAGTAGATCTAGCTGGTCTGTCATAATATAACAGAGACAGTAGATCTAGCTGGTCTGCCATATTATAATAGAGACAGTAGATCTAGCTGGTCTGTCATAATGTAATAGAGTCAGTAGATCTAGCCGGTCTGTCATATAATAATAGAGACAGTAGATCTAGCTGGTCTGTCATAATATAATAGAGACAGTAGATCTAGCTGGTCTGTCATAATATAATAGAGACAGTAGATCTAGCTGGTCTGTCAGCATATAATGGAGACAGTAGATCTAGCTGGTCTGTCATACTATAATAGAGACAGCAGATCTAGCTGGTCTGGCATAATATAATAGAGACAGTAGATCTAGCTGGTCTGTCATGATATAATAGAGACAGTAGATCTAGCTGGTCTGTCATAATACAATAGAGACAGTAGATCTAGCTGGTCTGTCATAATATAATAGAGACAGTAGATCTAGCTGGTCTGTCATAATATAATAGAGACAGTAGATCTAGCTGGTCTGTCATAATATAATAGAGACAGTAGATCTAGCTGGTCTGTCATAATATAATAGAGACAGTAGATCTAGCTGGTCTGTCATATTATAATAGAGACAGTAGATCTAGCTGGTCTGTCATAATATAATAGAGACAGTAGATCTAGCTGGTCTGTCATATTATAATAGAGACAGTAGATCTAGCTGGTCTGTCATACTATAATAGAGACAGTAGATCTAGCTGGTCTGTCATAATATAATAGAGACAGTAGATCTAGCTGGTCTGTCATAATATAATAGAGACAGTAGATCTAGCTGGTCTGTCATAATATAATAGAGACAGTAGATCTAGCTGGTCTGTCATATTATAATAGAGACAGTAGATCTAGCTGGTCTGTCATAATATAATAGAGACAGTAGATCTAGCTGGTCTGTCATATTATAATAGAGACAGTAGATCTAGCTGGTCTGTCATAATATAATAGAGACAGTAGATCTAGCTGGTCTGTCATAATATAATAGAGACAGTAGATCTAGCTGGTCTGTCATAATATAATAGAGACAGTAGATCTAGCTGGTCTGTCATAATATAATAGAGACAGTAGATCTAGCTGGTCTGTCATAATATAATAGAGACAGTAGATCTAGCTGGTCTGTCATAATATAATAGAGACAGTAGATCTAGCTGGTCTGTCATATTATAATAGAGACAGTAGATCTAGCTGGTCTGTCATAATATAATAGAGACAGTAGATCTAGCTGGTCTGTCATAATATAATAGAGACAGTAGATCTAGCTGGTCTGTCATATTATAATAGAGACAGTAGATCTAGCTGGTCTGTCATATTATAATAGAGACAGTAGATCTAGCTGGTCTGTCATAATATAATAGAGACAGTAGATCTAGCTGGTCTGTCATATTATAATAGAGACAGTAGATCTAGCTGGTCTGTCATAATATAATAGAGACAGTAGATCTAGCTGGTCTGTCATAATATAATAGAGACAGTAGATCTAGCTGGTCTGTCATAATATAATAGAGACAGTAGATCTAGCTGGTCTGTCATAATATAATAGAGACAGTAGATCTAGCTGGTCTGTCATATTATAATAGAGACAGTAGATCTAGCTGGTCTGTCATAATATAATAGAGACAGTAGATCTAGCTGGTCTGTCATATTATAATAGAGACAGTAGATCTAGCTGGTCTGTCATATTATAATAGAGACAGTAGATCTAGCTGGTCTGTCATAATATAATAGAGACAGTAGATCTAGCTGGTCTGTCATATTACAATAGAGACAGTAGATCTAGCTGGTCTGTCATAATATAATAGAGACAGTAGATCTAGCTGGTCTGTCATAATATAATAGAGACAGTAGATCTAGCTGGTCTGTCATAATATAATAGAGACAGTAGATCTAGCTGGTCTGTCATAATATAATAGAGACAGTAGATCTAGCTGGTCTGTCATAATATAATAGAGACAGTAGATCTAGCTGGTCTGTCATAATATAATAGAGACAGTAGATCTAGCTGGTCTGTCATATTATAATAGAGACAGTAGATCTAGCTGGTCTGTCATATTATAATAGAGACAGTAGATCTAGCTGGTCTGTCATAATATAATAGAGACAGTAGATCTAGCTGGTCTGTCATAATACAATAGAGACAGTAGATCTAGCTGGTCTGTCATATTATAATAGAGACAGTAGATCTAGCTGGTCTGTCATATTATAATAGAGACAGTAGATCTAGCTGGTCTGTCATAATATAATAGAGACAGTAGATCTAGCTGGTCTGTCATAATATAATAGAGACAGTAGATCTAGCTGGTCTGTCATATTATAATAGAGACAGTAGATCTAGCTGGTCTGTCATATTATAATAGAGACAGTAGATCTAGCTGGGTCTGTCATAATATAATAGAGAACAGTAGATCTAGCTGGTCTGTCATATTATAATAGAGACAGTAGATCTAGCTGGTCTGTCATAATATAATAGAGACAGTAGATCTAGCTGGTCTGTCATAATATAATAGAGACAGTAGATCTAGCTGGTCTGTCATAATATAATAGAGACAGTAGATCTAGCTGGTCTGTCATATTATAATAGAGACAGTAGATCTAGCTGGTCTGTCATAATATAATAGAGACAGTAGATCTAGCTGATCTGTCATTATATAATAGAGACAGTAGATCTACCTGGTCTGTCAAAATATAGAGTAACTAGATCTAGCTGGTCTGTCATAATATAATAGAGACGGTAGATCTAGCTGGTCTGTCATATTATTATAGAGACAGTAGATCTAGCTGGTCTGTCATATTATAATAGAGACAGTAGATCTAGCTGGTCTGTCATAATACAATAGAGACAGTAGATCTAGCTGGTCTGTCATAATATAATAGAGACAGTAGATCTAGCTGGTCTGTCATAATATAATAGAGACAGTAGATCTAGCTGGTCTGTCATATTATAATAGAGACAGTAGATCTAGCTGGTCTGTCATATTATAATAGAGACAGTAGATCTAGCTGGTCTGTCATATTATAATAGAGACAGTAGGTCTAGCTGGTCTGTCATATTATAATAGAGAGAGTAGATCTAGCTGGTCTGTCATAATATAATAGAGACAGTAAATGTAGCTGGTCTGTCATAATATAGTAGAGACAGTAGATCTAGCTGGTCTGTCATATTATAACAGAGACAGTAGATCTAGCTGGTCTGTCATAATATAATAGAGACAGTAGATCTATGGGTCTGTCATAATATAATATACGGAGTAGATCTAGCTGGTCTGTCATATTATAATAGAGACAGTATATCTAGCTGGTCTGTCATAATATAATAGAGACAGTAGATCTAGCTGGTCTGTCATAATATAATAGAGACAGGATCTAGCTGGTCTGTTATAATATAACAGAGACAGTAGATCTAGCTGGTCTGTCATAATATAATAGAGACAGTAGATCTAGCTGGTCTGGCATAATATAATAGAGACAGTAGATATAGCTGGTCTGTCATATTATAATAGAGACAGTAGATCTAGCTGGTCTGTCATAATATAACAGAGAAAGTAGATCTAGCTGGTCTGTCATAATATAATAGAGACAGTATATCTAGCTGGTCTGTCATATCATAATAGCGACAGTAGATCTAGCTGGTTTGTCATAATATAATAGAGACAGTAGATCTAGCTGGTCTGTCATATTATAATAGAGACAGTAGATCTGGCTGGTCTGTCATAATATAATAGCGACACTAGATCTAGCTGGTCTGTCATATTATAATAGAGACAGTAGATCTAGCTGGTCTGTCATATTATAATAGAGACAGTATATCTAGCTGGTCTGTCATAATAGAGTAGAGACAGTAGATCTAGCTGGTCTGTCAAATTATAATAGAGACAGTAGATCTTGCTGGTTTGTCATAATATAAAAGAGACAGCATATCTAGCTGGTCTGTCATATTATTATTGAGACAGTCGATCTAGCTGGTCTGTCATAATATAATAGAGACAGTAGATCTAGCTGGTCTGTCATAATATAATAGAGACAGTAGATCTAGCTGGTCTGTCATTATATAATAGAGACAGTAGATCTAGCTGGTCTGTCATATTATAATAGAGACAGTAGATCTAGCTGGTCTGTCATAATATAATAGAGACAGTAGATCTAGCTGGTCTGTCATAATATAATAGAGACAGTAGATCTAGCTGGTCTGTCATAATATAATAGAGACAGTAGATCTAGCTGGTCTGTCATAATATAATAGAGACAGTAGATCTAGCTGGTCTGTCTTAATATAATAGAGACAGTAGATCTAGCTGGTCTGTCATAATATAATAGAGACAGTAGATCTAGCTGGTCTGTCATATTATAATAGAGACAGTAGATCTAGCTGGTCTGTCATATTATAATAGAGACAGTAGATCTAGCTGGTCTGTCATATTATAATAGAGACAGTAGATCTAGCTGGTCTGTCATAATATAATAGAGACAGTAGATCTAGGTGGTCTGTCATAATATAATAGAGACAGTAGATCTAGCTGGTCTGTCATAATATAATAGAGACAGTAGATCTAGCTGGTCTGTCATAATATAATAGAGACAGTAGATCTAGCTGGTCTGTCATATTATAATAGAGACAGTAGATCTAGCTGGTCCGTCATATTATAATAGAAACAGTAGATCTAGCTGGTATGTCATATTATAATAGAGACAGTAGATCTAGCTGGTATGTCATATTATAATAGAGACAGTAGATTTAGCTGATCTGTCATATTATAATAGAGACAGTAGATCTAGCTGGTCTGTCATAATATAATAGAGACAGTAGATCTAGCTGGTCTGTCATAATATAATAGAGACAGTAGATCTAGCTGGTCTGTCATAATATAATTAATACAGTACATCTAGCTGGTCTGTCATAATACAATAGAGACAGTAGATCTATATGGTCTGTCATAATATAATAGAGACTGTAGATCTAGCTGGTCCGTCATATTATAATAGAGACAGTAGATCTAGCTGGTCCATCATATTATAATAGAGACAGTAGATCTAGCTGGTCCGTCATGTTATAATAGAGACAGTAGATCTAGCTGATCTGTCATATTATAATAGAGACAGTAGATCTAGGTGGTCTGTCATAATATAATAGAGACAGTAGATCTAGCTGGTATGTCATAATATAATAGAGACAGTAGATCTAGCTGGTCGGTCATAATATAATAGAGACAGTAGATCTAGCTGGTCTGTCATAATATAATAATATAATAGAGACAGTAGATCTAGCTGGTCTGTCATAATATAATAGAGACAGTAGATCTAGCTGATCTGTCATAATATAATAGAGACAGTAGATCTAGCAGGGATGTCATAATATAATAGAGACAGTAGATCTAGCTGGTCTGTCATATTATAATAGAGACAGTAGATCTAGCTGGTCTGTCATATTATGATAGAGACTGTAGATCTAGCTGGTCTGTCATATTATAATAGAGACAGTAGATCTAGCTGGTCTGTCATCTTATAATAGAGACAGTAGATCTAGCTGGTCTGTCATAATATAATAGAGACAGTAGATCTAGCTGTTCCATCATAATATAATATAGACAGTAGATCTAGCTGGTCTGTCATATTATAATAGAGACAGTAGATCTAGCTGGTCCATCATATTATAATAGAGACAGTAGATCTAGCGGGTCTGTCATAATATAATGGAGAACGTAGATCTAGCTGGTCCGTCATATTATAATAGAAACAGTTGATCTAGCTGGTCTGTCATAATATAATAGAGACAGTAGATCTAGCTGGTCTGTCATAATATAATAGAGACAGTAGATCTAGCTGGTCTGGCATAATATAATAGAGACAGTAGATCTAGCTGGTCTGTCATATTATAATAGAGACAGTAGATCTAACTGGTCTGGCATAATATAATAGAGAAAGTAGATCTAGCTGGTCTGTCATATTATAATAGAGACAGTAGATCTAGCTGGTCTGTCATATCATAATAGAGACAATAGATCTAGCTGGTCTGTCATATTATAATAGAGACAGTAGATCTAGCTGGTCTGTCATATTATAATAGAGACAGTAGATCTAGCTGGTCCGTCATATTATAATAGAGACAGTAGATCTAGCTGGTCTGTCATAATACAATAGAGACAGTACATCTAGCTGGTCTGTCATTATATAATAGATACAGTAGATCTAGCTTGTCCGTCAGTTTATAATAGAGACAGTAGATGTAGCTGGTCTGTCATAATATAATAGAGACAGTAGATCTAGCTGGTCTGTCATATTATAATAGAGACAGTAGATCTAGCTGATATGTCACATTATAATAGAGACAGTAGATCTAGCTGGTCTGTCATAATATAATAGAGACAGTAGATCGAGCTGGTCTGTCATAATATAATAGAGACAGTATATCTAGCTGGTCTGTCATAATATAATAGAGACAGTAGATCTAGCTGGTCTGTCATAATATAATAGAGACAGTAGATCTAGCTGGTCTGTCATATTATAATAGAGACAGTAGATCTAGCTGGTCCGTCATATTATAATAGAGACAGTAGATCTAGCGGGTCTGTCATAATATAATGGAGAACGTAGATCTAGCTGGTCCGTCATATTATAATAGAAACAGTTGATCTAGCTGGTCTGTCATACTATAATAGAGACAGTAGATCTAGCTGGTCTGTCATAATATAATAGAGACAGTTGATCTAGCTGGTCTGTCATAATATAATAGAGACAGTAGATCTAGCTGGTCTGTCATAATATAAAAGAGACAGTAGATCTAGCTGGTCTGTCATATTATAATAAAGACAGTAGATCTAGCTGGTCTGTCATCTTATAATAGAGACAGTAGGTCTAGCTGGTCTGTCATATTATAATAGAGACATTTGATCTAGCTCGTCTGTCATATAATAATAGAGACAGTAGAGCTAGCTGGTCTGTCATATTATAATAGAGACAGTAGATCTAGCTGGTCTGTCATATTATAATATAGACAGTAGATCTAGCTGGTCTGTCATATTATAATAGAGACAGTAGATCTAGCTGGTCTGTCATATTATAATATTGACAGTAGATCTAGCTGGTCTGTCATAATATAATATAGACAGTAGATCTAGCTGGTCTGTCATAATGTAATAGAAACAGTTGATCTAGCTGGTCTGTCATAATATAATAGAAACAGTTGATCTAGCTGGTCTGTCATAATACAATAGAGACAGTTGATCTAGCTGGTCTGTCATAGTATAATAGAGACAATAGATCTAGCTGGTCTGTCATATTATAATAGAGACAGTCGATCTAGCTGGTCTGTCATATTATAATAGAGACAGTAGATCTAGCTGGTCTGTGATAATATAAAAGAGACAGTAGATCTAGCTGGTTTGTCATATTATAATAGAGAGAGTAGATCTAGCTGGTTTGTCATAATATAATAGAAACAGTTGATCTAGCTGGTCTGTCATATTATAATCGAGACAGTAGATCTAGCTGGTCTGTCATAATATAATAGAGACAGTAGATGTAGCTGGTCTGTCATATTATAATAAAGACAGTAGATCTAGCTGGTCTGTCATATTATGATAGAGACTGTAGATCTAGCTGGTCTGTCATATTATAATAGAGACAGTAGATCTAGCTGGTCTGTCATCTTATAATAGAGACAGTAGATCTAGCTGGTCTGTCATAATATAATAGAGACAGTAGATCTAGCTGTTCCGTCATAATATAATATAGACAGTAGATCTAGCTGGTCTGTCATATTATAATAGAGACAGTAGATCTAGCTGGTCCGTCATATTATAATAGAGACAGTAGATCTAGCGGGTCTGTCATAATATAATGGAGAACGTAGATCTAGCTGGTCCGTCATATTATAATAGAAACAGTTGATCTAGCTGGTCTGTCATAATATAATAGAGACAGTAGATCTAGCTGGTCTGTCATAATATAATAGAGACAGTAGATCTAGCTGGTCTGGCATAATATAATAGAGACAGTAGATCTAGCTGGTCTGTCATATTATAATAGAGACAGTAGATCTAGCTGGTCTGGCATAATATAATAGAGAAAGTAGATCTAGCTGGTCTGTCATATTATAATAGAGACAGTAGATCTAGCTGGTCTGTCATATCATAATAGAGACAATAGATCTAGCTGGTTTGTCATATTATAATAGAGACAGTAGATCTAGCTTGTCCGTCAGTTTATAATAGAGACAGTAGATGTAGCTTGTCTGTCATAATATAATAGAGACAGTAGATCTAGCTGGTCTGTCATATTATAATAGAGACAGTAGATCTAGCTGATATGTCACATTATAATAGAGACAGTAGATCTAGCTGGTCTGTCATAATATAATAGAGACAGTAGATCTAGCTGGTCTGTCATATTATAATCGAGACAGTAGATCTAGCTGGTCAGTCATAATATAATAGAGACAGTAGATCTAGCTGGTCTGTCATAATATAATAGAGACAGTAGATCTAGCTGGTCTGTCATATTATAATAGAGACAGTAGATCTAGCTGGTCCGTCATATTATAATAGAGACAGTAGATCTAGCGGGTCTGTCATAATATAATGGAGAACGTAGATCTAGCTGGTCCGTCATATTATAATAGAAACAGTTGATCTAGCTGGTCTGTCATACTATAATAGAGACAGTAGATCTAGCTGGTCTGTCATAATATAATAGAGACAGTTGATCTAGCTGGTCTGTCATAATATAATAGAGACAGTAGATCTAGCAGGGATGTCATAATATAATAGAGACAGTAGATCTAGCTGGTCTGTCATATTATAATAGAGACAGTAGATCTAGCTGGTCTGTCATCTTATAATAGAGACAGTAGATCTAGCTGGTCTGTCATAATATAATAGAGACAGTAGATCTAGCTGTTCCGTCATAATATAATATAGACAGTAGATCTAGCTGGTCTGTCATATTATAATAGAGACAGTAGATCTAGCTGGTCTGTCATCTTATAATAGAGACAGTAGATCTAGCTGGTCTGTCATAATATAATAGAGACAGTAGATCTAGCTGTTCCGTCATAATATAATATAGACAGTAGATTTAGCTGGTCTGTCATATTATAATAGAGACAGTAGATCTAGCTGGTCCGTCATATTATAATAGAGACAGTAGATCTAGCGGGTCTGTCATAATATAATGGAGAACGTAGATCTAGCTGGTCCGTCATATTATAATAGAAACAGTTGATCTAGCTGGTCTGTCATAATATAATAGAGACAGTAGATCTAGCTGGTCTGTCATAATATAATAGAGACAGTAGATCTAGCTGGTCTGGCATAATATAATAGAGACAGTAGATCTAGCTGGTCTGTCATATTATAATAGAGACAGTAGATCTAGCTGGTCTGGCATAATATAATAGAGAAAGTAGATCTAGCTGGTCTGTCATATTATAATAGAGACAGTAGATCTAGCTGGTCTGTCATATCATAATAGAGACAATAGATCTAGCTGGTCTGGCATATTATAATAGAGACAGTAGATCTAGCTGGTCCGTCATATTATAATAGAGACAGTAGATCTAGCTGGTCTGTCATAATACAATAGAGACAGTACATCTAGCTGATCTGTCATAATATAATAGAGACAGTAGATCTAGCAGGGATGTCATAATATAATAGAGACAGTAGATCTAGCTGGTCTGTCATATTATAATAGAGACAGTAGATCTAGCTGGTCTGTCATATTATGATAGAGACTGTAGATCTAGCTGGTCTGTCATATTATAATAGAGACAGTAGATCTAGCTGGTCTGTCATCTTATAATAAAGACAGTAGATCTAGCTGGTCTGTCATAATATAATAGAGACAGTAGATCTAGCTGTTCCTGTCATAATATAATATAGACAGTAGATCTAGCTGGTCTGTCATATTATAATAGAGACAGTAGATCTAGCTGGTCCGTCATATTATAATAGAGACAGTAGATCTAGCGGGTCTGTCATAATATAATGGAGAACAGTAGATCTAGCTGGTCCGTCATATTATAATAGAAACAGTAGATCTAGCTGGTCTGTCATAATATAATAGAGACAGTAGATCTAGCTGGTCTGTCATAATATAATAGAGACAGTAGATCTAGCTGGTCTGGCATAATATAATAGAGACAGTAGATCTAGCTGGTCTGTCATATTATAATAGAGACAGTAGATCTAGCTGGTCTGTCATAATATAATAGAGAAAGTAGATCTAGCTGGTCTGTCATATTATAATAGAGACAGTAGATCTAGCTGGTCTGTCATATCATAATAGAGACAATAGATCTAGCTGGTTTGTCATATTATAATAGAGACAGTAGATCTAGCTTGTCCGTCATTTATAATAGAGACAGTAGATGTAGCTGGTCTGTCATAATATAATAGAGACAGTAGATCTAGCTGGTCTGTCATATTATAATAGAGACAGTAGATCTAGCTGATATGTCACATTATAATAGAGACAGTAGATCTAGCTGGTCTGTCATAATATAATAGAGACAGTAGATCGAGCTGGTCTGTCATAATATAATAGAGACAGTATATCTAGCTGGTCAGTCATAATATAATAGAGACAGTAGATCTAGCTGGTCTGTCATAATATAATAGAGACAGTAGATCTAGCTGGTCTGTCATATTATAATAGAGACAGTAGATCTAGCTGGTCCGTCATATTATAATAGAGACAGTAGATCTAGCGGGTCTGTCATAATATAATGGAGAACGTAGATCTAGCTGGTCCGTCATATTATAATAGAAACAGTTGATCTAGCTGGTCTGTCATACTATAATAGAGACAGTAGATCTAGCTGGTCTGTCATAATATAATAGAGACAGTTGATCTAGCTGGTCTGTCATAATATAATAGAGACAGTAGATCTAGCTGGTCTGTCATCATATAATAGAGACAGTAGATCTAGCTGGTCTGTCATATTATAATAAAGACAGTAGATCTAGCTGGTCTGTCATAATATAATAGAGACAGTAGATCTAGCTGGTATGTCATATTATAATAGAGACAGTAGATCTAGCTGGTCTGTCATATTATAATAGAGACAGTAGATCTAGCTGATCTGTCATATTATAATAGAGACAGTAGATCTAGCTGGTCTGTCATAATATAATAGAGACAGTAGATCTAGCTGGTCTGTAATAATATAATGGAGACAGTAGATCTAGCTGGTCGGTCATAATATAATAGAGACAGTAGATCTAGCTGATCTGTCATAATATAATGGAGACAGTAGATCTAGCTGGTCTGTCATATTATAATAGAGACAGTAGATCTAGCGGGTCTGTCATAATATAATGGAGAACGTAGATCTAGCTGGTCGGTCATAATATAATAGAGACAGTAGATCTAGCTGGTCTGTCATAATATAATAGAGACAGTAGATCTAGCTGGTCTGTCATAATATAATTAATACAGTACATCTAGCTGGTCTGTCATAATACAATAGAGACAGTAGATCTATATGGTCTGTCATAATATAATAGAGACTGTAGATCTAGCTGGTCCGTCATATTATAATAGAGACAGTAGATCTAGCTGGTCCATCATATTATAATAGAGACAGTAGATCTAGCTGGTCCGTCATGTTATAATAGAGACAGTAGATCTAGCTGATCTGTCATATTATAATAGAGACAGTAGATCTAGGTGGTCTGTCATAATATAATAGAGACAGTAGATCTAGGTGGTCTGTCATATTATAATAGAGACAGTAGATCTAGCTGGTATGTCATAATATAATAGAGACAGTAGATCTAGCTGGTCGGTCATAATATAATAGAGACAGTAGATCTAGCTGGTCTGTCATAATATAATAGAGACAGTAGATCTAGCTGGTCTGTCATAATATAATAGAGACAGTAGATCTAGCTGATCTGTCATAATATAATAGAGACAGTAGATCTAGCTGATCTGTCATATTATAATAGAGACAGTAGATCTGGCTGGTCTGTCATAATATAATAGAGACAGTAGATCTAGCTGGTCTGTCATATTATGATAGAGACTGTAGATCTAGCTGGTCTGTCATATTATAATAGAGACAGTAGATCTAGCTGGTCTGTCATCTTATAATAGAGACAGTAGATCTAGCTGGTCTGTCATAATATAATAGAGACAGTAGATCTAGCTGTTCCATCATAATATAATATAGACAGTAGATCTAGCTGGTCTGTCATATTATAATAGAGACAGTAGATCTAGCTGGTCCGTCATATTATAATAGAGACAGTAGATCTAGCGGGTCTGTCATAATATAATGGAGAACGTAGATCTAGCTGGTCCGTCATATTATAATAGAAACAGTTGATCTAGCTGGTCTGTCATAATATAATAGAGACAGTAGATCTAGCTGGTCTGTCATAATATAATAGAGACAGTAGATCTAGCTGGTCTGGCATAATATAATAGAGACAGTAGATCTAGCTGGTCTGTCATATTATAATAGAGACAGTAGATCTAACTGGTCTGGCATAATATAATAGAGAAAGTAGATCTAGCTGGTCTGTCATATTATAATAGAGACAGTAGATCTAGCTGGTCTGTCATATCATAATAGAGACAATAGATCTAGCTGGTCTGTCATATTATAATAGAGACAGTAGATCTAGCTGGTCTGTCATATTATAATAGAGACAGTAGATCTAGCTGGTCCGTCATATTATAATAGAGACAGTAGATCTAGCTGGTCTGTCATAATACAATAGAGACAGTACATCTAGCTGGTCTGTCATTATATAATAGATACAGTAGATCTAGCTTGTCCGTCAGTTTATAATAGAGACAGTAGATGTAGCTGGTCTGTCATAATATAATAGAGACAGTAGATCTAGCTGGTCTGTCATATTATAATAGAGACAGTAGATCTAGCTGATATGTCACATTATAATAGAGACAGTAGATCTAGCTGGTCTGTCATAATATAATAGAGACAGTAGATCGAGCTGGTCTGTCATAATATAATAGAGACAGTAGATCTAGCTGGTCTGTCATAATATAATAGAGACAGTAGATCTAGCTGGTCTGTCATAATATAATAGAGACAGTAGATCTAGCTGGTCTGTCATATTATAATAGAGACAGTAGATCTAGCTGGTCCGTCATATTATAATAGAGACAGTAGATCTAGCGGGTCTGTCATAATATAATGGAGAACGTAGATCTAGGTGGTCTGTCATATTATAATAGAGACAGTAGATCTAGCTGGTATGTCATAATATAATAGAGACAGTAGATCTAGCTGGTCGGTCATAATATAATAGAGACAGTAGATCTAGCTGGTCTGTCATAATATAATAGAGACAGTAGATCTAGCTGGTCTGTCATAATATAATAGAGACAGTAGATCTAGCTGATCTGTCATAATATAATAGAGACAGTAGATCTAGCAGGGATGTCATAATATAATAGAGACAGTAGATCTAGCTGGTCTGTCATATTATAATAGAGACAGTAGATCTAGCTGGTCTGTCATATTATGATAGAGACTGTAGATCTAGCTGGTCTGTCATATTATAATAGAGACAGTAGATCTAGCTGGTCTGTCATCTTATAATAGAGACAGTAGATCTAGCTGGTCTGTCATAATATAATAGAGACAGTAGATCTAGCTGTTCCATCATAATATAATATAGACAGTAGATCTAGCTGGTCTGTCATATTATAATAGAGACAGTAGATCTAGCTGGTCCGTCATATTATAATAGAGACAGTAGATCTAGCGGGTCTGTCATAATATAATGGAGAACGTAGATCTAGCTGGTCCGTCATATTATAATAGAAACAGTTGATCTAGCTGGTCTGTCATAATATAATAGAGACAGTAGATCTAGCTGGTCTGTCATAATATAATAGAGACAGTAGATCTAGCTGGTCTGGCATAATATAATAGAGACAGTAGATCTAGCTGGTCTGTCATATTATAATAGAGACAGTAGATCTAACTGGTCTGGCATAATATAATAGAGAAAGTAGATCTAGCTGGTCTGTCATATTATAATAGAGACAGTAGATCTAGCTGGTCTGTCATATCATAATAGAGACAATAGATCTAGCTGGTCTGTCATATTATAATAGAGACAGTAGATCTAGCTGGTCTGTCATATTATAATAGAGACAGTAGATCTAGCTGGTCTGTCATATTATAATAGAGACAGTAGATCTAGCTGGTCTGTCATAATATAATAGAGACAGTAGATCTAGCTGGTCTGTCATATATATAATAGAGACAGTAGATCTAGCTGTCCGTCATTTATAATAGAGACAGTAGATGTAGCTGGTCTGTCATAATATAATAGAGACAGTAGATCTAGCTGGTCTGTCATATTATAATAGAGACAGTAGATCTAGCTGGTCTGTCACATTATAATAGAGACAGTAGATCTAGCTGGTCTGTCATAATATAATAGAGACAGTAGATCTAGCTGGTCTGTCATAATATAATAGAGACAGTAGATCTAGTAGTAGATCTAGCTGGTCTGTCATAATATAATAGAGACAGTAGATCTAGCTGGTCTGTCATATTATAATAGAGACAGTAGATCTAGCTGGTCTGTCATATTATAATAGAGACAGTAGATCTAGCTGGTCTGTCATATTATAATAGAGACAGTAGATCTAGCTAGAGGTAGATCTAGCTGGTCTGTCATATTATAATAGAGACAGTAGATCTAGCTGGTCTGTCATAATATAATAGAGACAGTAGATCTAGCTGGTCTGTCATAATATAATAGAGACAGTAGATCTAGCTGGTCTGTCATAATATAATAGAAGACAGTCATATATTGATCTAGCTGGTCTGTCATATTATAATAGAGACAGTAGATCTAGCTGGTCTGTCATAATATAATAGAGACAGTAGATCTAGCTGGTCTGTCATATTATAATAGAGACAGTAGATCTAGCTGGTCTGTCATAATATAATAGAGACAGTAGATCTAGCTGGTCTGTCATAATATAATAGAGACAGTAGCTGGTCTGTCATAATATAATAGAGACAGTAGATCTAGCTGGTCTGTCATATTATAATAGAGACAGTAGATCTAGCTGGTCTGTCATATTATAATAGAGACAGTAGATCTAGCTGGTCTGTCATATTAATAATAGTAGAGCTGGTCTGTCATATTATAATAGAAACAGTTGATCTATGGTAGTCATATATTTAGATCTAGCTGGTCTGTCATAATATAATAGAGACAGTAGATCTAGCTGGTCTGTCATATTATAATAGAGACAGTAGATCTAGCTGGTCTGTCATATTATAATAGAGACAGTAGATCTAGCTGGTCTGTCATATTATAATAGAGACAGTAGATCTAGCTGGTCTGTCATAATATAATAGAGACAGTAGATCTAGCTGGTCTGTCATAATATAATAGAGACAGTAGATCTAGCTGGTCTGTCATAATGTAATAGAGACAGTAGATCTAGCTGGTCTGTCATAATATAATAGAGACAGTAGATCTAGCTAGTCTGTCATAATATAATAGAGACAGTAGAACAAGCTGGTCTGTCATAATATAATAGAGACAGTAGATCGAACAGGCCCCTCATATTATAATAGAGACAGTAGATCTAGCTGGTCTGTCATAATATAAAAGAGACAGTATATCTACCTGGTCTGTCATATAATAATAGAGACAGTAGATCCAGCTGGTCTGTCATAATTTAATAGAGACAGTAGATCTAGCTGGTCTGTAATATTATAATAGAGACAGTAGCTATAGCTGGTCTGTCATAATATAATAGAGACAGTAGATCTAGCTGGTCTGTCATATTATAATCGAGACAGTAGATCTAGCTGGTCTGTCATATTATAATAGAGACAGTAGATCTAGCTGGTCTGTCATATATAATAAAGACAGTAGATATTATAATAGATAATAGAGACAGAAGATCTAGCTGGTCTGTCATATTATAATAGAGACAGATCTAGCTGGTCTGTCATATTATAATAGAGACAGTAGATCTAGCTGGTCTGTCATATTATAATAGAGACAGTAGATCTAGCTGGTCTGTCATATTATAATAGAGACAGTAGATCTAGCTGGTCTGTCATATTATAATAGAGACAGTAGATCTAGCTGGTCCGTCATATTATAATATTGACAGTAGATCTAGCTGGTCTGTCATAATATAATAGAGACAGTAGATCTAGCTGGTCTGTCATAATATAATAGAAACTGTTGATCTAGCTGGTCTGTCATAAAATAATAGAGACAGTAGATCTAGCTGGTCTGTCATATTATAATAGAGACAGTAGGTCTAGCTGGTCTGTCATATTATAATAGAGACAGTAGATCTAGCTGGTCTCTCATAATACAATGGAGACAGTAGATCTAGCTGGTCTGTCATATTATAATAGAGAGAGTAGATCTAGCTGGTCTGTCATAATATAATATAAACTGTTGATCTAGCTGGTCTGTCATATTATAATAGAGACAGTAGATCTAGCTGGTCTGTCATCTTATAATAGAGGCTGTAGATCTAGCTGGTCTGTCATATTATAATAGAGACAGTAGATCTAGCTGGTCTGTCATAAAATAATAGAGACAGTACATCTAGCTGGTCTGTCATTATATAATAGAGACAGTAGATCTAGCTTGTCCGTCAGTTTATAATAGAGACAGTAGATGTAGCTGGTCTGTCATAATATAATAGAGACAGTAGATCTAGCTGGTCTGTCATATTATAATAGAGACAGTAGATCTAGCTGATATGTCACATTATAATAGAGACAGATCTAGCTGGTCTGTCATATTATAATAGAGACAGTAGATCTAGCTGGTCCGTCATATTATAATAGAGACAGATCTAGCTGGTCTGTCATATTATAATAGAGACAGTAGATCTAGCTGGTCCGTCATATTATAATAAAGACAGTAGATCTAGCTGGTATGTCATATTATAATAGAGACAGATCTAGCTGGTCCGTCATATTATAATAGAGACAGTAGATCTAGCTGGTCCGTCATATTATAATAGAGACAGTAGATCTAGCTGGTCTGTCATATTATAATAGAGACAGTAGATCTAGCTGGTATGTCATAATATAATAGAGACAGTAGATCTAGCTGGTCGGTCATAATATAATAGAGACAGTAGATCTAGCTGGTCTGTCATAATATAATAGAGACAGTAGATCTAGCTGGTCTGTCATAATATAATAGAGACAGTAGATCTAGCTGATCTGTCATAATATAATAGAGACAGTAGATCTAGCTGATCTGTCATAATATAATAGAGACAGTAGATCTAGCTGGTCTGTCATATTATAATAGAGACAGTAGATCTAGCTGGTCTGTCATCTTATGATAGAGACTGTAGATCTAGCTGGTCTGTCATATTATAATAGAGACAGTAGATCTAGCTGGTCTGTCATCTTATAATAGAGACAGTAGATCTAGCTGGTCTGTCATAATATAATAGAGACAGTAGATCTAGCTGTTCCATCATAATATAATATAGACAGTAGATCTAGCTGGTCTGTCATATTATAATAGAGACAGTAGATCTAGCTGGTCCGTCATATTATAATAGAGACAGTAGATCTAGCGGGTCTGTCATAATATAATGGAGAACGTAGATCTAGCTGGTCCGTCATATTATAATAGAAACAGTTGATCTAGCTGGTCTGTCATAATATAATAGAGACAGTAGATCTAGCTGGTCTGTCATAATATAATAGAGACAGTAGATCTAGCTGGTCTGGCATAATATAATAGAGACAGTAGATCTAGCTGGTCTGTCATATTATAATAGAGACAGTAGATCTAGCTGGTCTGGCATAATATAATAGAGAAAGTAGATCTAGCTGGTCTGTCATATTATAATAGAGACAGTAGATCTAGCTGGTCTGTCATATCATAATAGAGACAATAGATCTAGCTGGTCTGTCATATTATAATAGAGACAGTAGATCTAGCTGGTCTGTCATATTATAATAGAGACAGTAGATCTAGCTGGTCCGTCATATTATAATAGAGACAGTAGATCTAGCTGGTCTGTCATAATACAATAGAGACAGTACATCTAGCTGGTCTGTCATTATATAATAGAGACAGTAGATCTAGCTTGTCCGTCAGTTTATAATAGAGACAGTAGATGTAGCTGGTCTGTCATAATATAATAGAGACAGTAGATCTAGCTGGTCTGTCATATTATAATAGAGACAGTAGATCTAGCTGATATGTCACATTATAATAGAGACAGTAGATCTAGCTGGTCTGTCATAATATAATAGAGACAGTAGATCGAGCTGGTCTGTCATAATATAATAGAGACAGTATATCTAGCTGGTCTGTCATAATATAATAGAGACAGTAGATCTAGCTGGTCTGTCATAATATAATAGAGACAGTAGATCTAGCTGGTCTGTCATATTATAATAGAGACAGTAGATCTAGCTGGTCCGTCATATTATAATAGAGACAGTAGATCTAGCGGGTCTGTCATAATGTAATAGAGACAGTAGATCTAGCTGGTCTGTCATAATGTAATAGAAACAGTTGATCTAGCTGGTCTGTCATAATATAATAGAAACAGTTGATCTAGCTGGTCTGTCATAATACAATAGAGACAGTTGATCTAGCTGGTCTGTCATAGTATAATAGAGACAATAGATCTAGCTGGTCTGTCATATTATAATAGAGACAGTCGATCTAGCTGGTCTGTCATATTATAATAGAGACAGTAGATCTAGCTGGTCTGTGATAATATAAAAGAGACAGTAGATCTAGCTGGTTTGTCATATTATAATAGAGACAGTAGATCTAGCTGGTTTGTCATAATATAATAGAAACAGTTGATCTAGCTGGTCTGTCATTATATAATAGATACAGTAGATCTAGCTTGTCCGTCATAATATAATAGAGACAGTAGATGTAGCTGGTCTGTCATATTATAATAAAGACAGTAGATCTAGCTGGTCTGTCATATTATAATAAAGACAGTAGATCTAGCTGGTCTGTCATATTATAATAGAGATAGATCTAGCTGGTCTGTCATATTATAATAGAGACAGTAGATCTAGCTGGTCTGTCATATTATAATAGAGACAGTAGATCTAGCTGGTCTGTCATATTATAATAGAGACAGTAGATCTAGCTGGTCTGTCATATTATAATAGAGACAGTAGATCTAGCTGGTCCGTCATATTATAATATTGACAGTAGATCTAGCTGGTCCGTCATATTATAATAGAGACAGTAGATCTAGCTGGTCTGTCATAATATAATAGAAACTGTTGATCTAGCTGGTCTGTCATAATATAATAGAGACAGTAGATCTAGCTGGTCTGTCATATTATAATAGAGACAGTAGATCTAGCTGGTCTGTCATAATATAATAGAGACAGTAGATCTAGCTGGTCTCTCATAATACAATGGAGACAGTAGATCTAGCTGGTCTGTCATATTATAATAGAGAGAGTAGATCTAGCTGGTCTGTCATAATATAATATAAACTGTTGATCTAGCTGGTCTGTCATATTATAATAGAGACAGTAGATCTAGCTGGTCTGTCATCTTATAATAGAGGCTGTAGATCTAGCTGGTCTGTCATATTATAATAGAGACAGTAGATCTAGCTGGTCTGTCATAAAATAATAGAGACAGTTTATCTAGCTGGTCTGTCATTATATAATAGAGACAGTAGATCTAGCTTGTCCGTCAGTTTATAATAGAGACAGTAGATGTAGCTGGTCTGTCATAATATAATAGAGACAGTAGATCTAGCTGGTCTGTCATATTATAATAGAGACAGTAGATCTAGCTGATATGTCACATTATAATAGAGACAGATCTAGCTGGTCTGTCATATTATAATAGAGACAGTAGATCTAGCTGGTCCGTCATATTATAATAGAGACAGATCTAGCTGGTCTGTCATATTATAATAGAGACAGTAGATCTAGCTGGTCCGTCATATTATAATAAAGACAGTAGATCTAGCTGGTATGTCATATTATAATAGAGACAGATCTAGCTGGTCTGTCATATTATAATAGAGACAGTAGATCTAGCTGGTCTGTCATATTATAATAGAGACAGTAGATCTAGCTGGTCCGTCATATTATAATATTGACAGTAAATCTAGCTGGTCTGTCATAATATAATAGAGACAGTAGATCTAGCTGGTCTCTCATAATACAATGGAGACAGTATATCTAGCTGGTCTGTCATATTATAATAGAAACTGTTGATCTAGCTGTTCTGTCATAAAATAATAGAGACAGTAGGTCTAGCTGGTCTGTCATATTATAATAGAGACAGTAGATCTAGCTGGTCTGTCATATAATAATAGAGACAGTAGATCTAGCTGGTCTGTCATATTATAATAGAGACAGTAGATCTAGCTGGTCTGTCATAATATAATAGAGACAGTAGATCTAGCTGGTCTGTCATAATATAATAGAGACAGGAGATCTAGCTGGTCTGTCATATTAAAATAGAGACAGTAGATCTAGCTGGTCTGTCATATTATAATAGAGACAGTAGATCTAGCTGGTCTGTCATAATATAATAGAGACAGCAGATCTAGATGGTCTGTCATAATACAATGGAGACAGTAGATCTAGCTGGTCCGTCATATTATAATAGAGACAGTAGATCTAGCTGGTCTGTCATAATATAATAGAGACAGCAGATCTAGATGGTCTGTCATATTATAATAGAGACAGATCTAGCTGGTCTGTCATATTATAATAGAGACAGTAGATCTAGCTGGTCTGTCATATTATAATAGAGACAGTAGATCTAGGTGGTCTGTCATATTATAATAGAGACAGTAGATCTAGCTGGTATGTCATAATATAATAGAGACAGTAGATCTAGCTGGTCGGTCATAATATAATAGAGACAGTAGATCTAGCTGGTCTGTCAATATAATAGAGACAGTAGATCTAGCAGGGATGTCATAATATAATAGAGACAGTAGATCTAGCTGGTCTGTCATATTATAATAGAGACAGTAGATCTAGCTGGTCTGTCATCTTATGATAGAGACTGTAGATCTAGCTGGTCTGTCATATTATAATAGAGACAGTAGATCTAGCTGGTCTGTCATCTTATAATAGAGACAGTAGATCTAGCTGGTCTGTCATAATATAATAGAGACAGTAGATCTAGCTGTTCCATCATAATATAATATAGACAGTAGATCTAGCTGGTCTGTCATATTATAATAGAGACAGTAGATCTAGCTGGTCCGTCATATTATAATAGAGACAGTAGATCTAGCGGGTCTGTCATAATATAATGGAGAACGTAGATCTAGCTGGTCCGTCATATTATAATAGAAACAGTTGATCTAGCTGGTCTGTCATAATATAATAGAGACAGTAGATCTAGCTGGTCTGTCATAATATAATAGAGACAGTAGATCTAGCTGGTCCGTCATATTATAATAGAGACAGTAGATCTAGCGGGTCTGTCATAATATAATGGAGAACGTAGATCTAGCTGGTCCGTCATATTATAATAGAAACAGTTGATCTAGCTGGTCTGTCATAATATAATAGAGACAGTAGATCTAGCTGGTCTGTCATAATATAATAGAGACAGTAGATCTAGCTGGTCTGGCATAATATAATAGAGACAGTAGATCTAGCTGGTCTGTCATATTATAATAGAGACAGTAGATCTAGCTGGTCTGGCATAATATAATAGAGACAGTAGATCTAGCTGGTCTGTCATATTATAATAGAGACAGTAGATCTAGCTGGTCTGGCATAATATAATAGAGAAAGTAGATCTAGCTGGTCTGTCATATTATAATAGAGACAGTAGATCTAGCTGGTCTGTCATATCATAATAGAGACAATAGATCTAGCTGGTCTGTCATATTATAATAGAGACAGTAGATCTAGCTGGTCTGTCATATTATAATAGAGACAGTAGATCTAGCTGGTCCGGCATAATATAATAGAGACAGTAGATCTAGCTGGTCTGTCATATTATAATAGAGACAGTAGATCTAGCTGGTCTGGCATAATATAATAGAGAAAGTAGATCTAGCTGGTCTGTCATATTATAATAGAGACAGTAGATCTAGCTGGTCTGTCATATCATAATAGAGACAATAGATCTAGCTGGTCTGTCATATTATAATAGAGACAGTAGATCTAGCTGGTCTGTCATATTATAATAGAGACAGTAGATCTAGCTGGTCCGTCATATTATAATAGAGACAGTAGATCTAGCTGGTCTGTCATAATACAATAGAGACAGTACATCTAGCTGGTCTGTCATTATATAATAGAGACAGTAGATCTAGCTTGTCCGTCAGTTTATAATAGAGACAGTAGATGTAGCTGGTCTGTCATATTATAATAGAGACAGTAGATCTAGCTGGTCTGTCATATGATAATAGAGACAGTAGATCTAGCTGGTATGTCATATTATAATAGAGACAGTAGATCTAGCTGGTCTGTCATAATATAATAGAGACAGTAGATCGAGCTGGTCTGTCATAATATAATAGAGACAGTATATCTATCTGGTATGTCATATTATAATAGAGACAGTAGATCTAGCTGGTCTGTCATAATATAATAGAGACAGTATATCTATCTGATATGTCATATTATAATAGAGACAGTAGATCTAGCTGGTCCGTCATATTATAATAGAGACAGTAGATCTAGCGGGTCTGTCATAATGTAATAGAGACAGTAGATCTAGCTGGTCTGTCATAATGTAATAGAAACAGTTGATCTAGCTGGTCTGTCATAATATAATAGAAACAGTTGATCTAGCTGGTCTGTCATAATACAATAGAGACAGTTGATCTAGCTGGTCTGTCATAGTATAATAGAGACAATAGATCTAGCTGGTCTGTCATATTATAATAGAGACAGTCGATCTAGCTGGTCTGTCATATTATAATAGAGACAGTAGATCTAGCTGGTCTGTGATAATATAAAAGAGACAGTAGATCTAGCTGGTTTGTCATATTATAATAGAGACAGTAGATCTAGCTGGTTTGTCATAATATAATAGAAACAGTTGATCTAGCTGGTCTGTCATTATATAATAGATACAGTAGATCTAGCTTGTCCGTCATAATATAATAGAGACAGTAGATGTAGCTGGTCTGTCATATTATAATAAAGACAGTAGATCTAGCTGGTCTGTCATATTATAATAAAGACAGTAGATCTAGCTGGTCTGTCATATTATAATAGAGATAGATCTAGCTGGTCTGTCATATTATAATAGAGACAGTAGATCTAGCTGGTCTGTCATATTATAATAGAGACAGTAGATCTAGCTGGTCTGTCATATTATAATAGAGACAGTAGATCTAGCTGGTCTGTCATATTATAATAGAGACAGTAGATCTAGCTGGTCCGTCATATTATAATATTGACAGTAGATCTAGCTGGTCTGTCATAATATAATAGAGACAGTAGATCTAGCTGGTCTGTCATAATATAATAGAAACTGTTGATCTAGCTGGTCTGTCATAAAATAATAGAGACAGTAGATCTAGCTGGTCTGTCATATTATAATAGAGACAGTAGGTCTAGCTGGTCTGTCATAATATAATAGAGACAGTAGATCTAGCTGGTCTCTCATAATACAATGGAGACAGTAGATCTAGCTGGTCTGTCATATTATAATAGAGAGAGTAGATCTAGCTGGTCTGTCATAATATAATATAAACTGTTGATCTAGCTGGTCTGTCATATTATAATAGAGACAGTAGATCTAGCTGGTCTGTCATCTTATAATAGAGGCTGTAGATCTAGCTGGTCTGTCATATTATAATAGAGACAGTAGATCTAGCTGGTCTGTCATAAAACAATAGAGACAGTACATCTAGCTGGTCTGTCATTATATAATAGAGACAGTAGATCTAGCTTGTCCGTCAGTTTATAATAGAGACAGTAGATGTAGCTGGTCTGTCATAATATAATAGAGACAGTAGATCTAGCTGGTCTGTCATATTATAATAGAGACAGTAGATCTAGCTGATATGTCACATTATAATAGAGACAGATCTAGCTGGTCTGTCATATTATAATAGAGACAGTAGATCTAGCTGGTCCGTCATATTATAATAGAGACAGATCTAGCTGGTCTGTCATATTATAATAGAGACAGTAGATCTAGCTGGTCCGTCATATTATAATAAAGACAGTAGATCTAGCTGGTATGTCATATTATAATAGAGACAGATCTAGCTGGTCTGTCATATTATAATAGAGACAGTAGATCTAGCTGGTCTGTCATATTATAATAGAGACAGTAGATCTAGCTGGTCCGTCATATTATAATATTGACAGTAAATCTAGGTGGTCTGTCATAATATAATAGAGACAGTAGATCTAGCTGGTCTCTCATAATACAATGGAGACAGTATATCTAGCTGGTCTGTCATATTATAATAGAAACTGTTGATCTAGCTGGTCTGTCATAAAATAATAGCGACAGTAGATCTAGCTGGTCTGTCATATTATAAAAGAGACAGTAGATCTAGCTGGTCTGTCATATTATAATAGAGACAGTAGATCTAGCTGGTCCGTCATATTATAATAGAGACAGTAGATCTAGCTGGTCTGTCATAATACAATAGAGACAGTACATCTAGCTGGTCTGTCATTATATAATAGAGACAGTAGATCTAGCTTGTCCGTCAGTTTATAATAGAGACAGTAGATGTAGCTGGTCTGTCATAATATAATAGAGACAGTAGATCTAGCTGGTCTGTCATATTATAATAGAGACAGTAGATCTAGCTGATATGTCACATTATAATAGAGACAGATCTAGCTGGTCTGTCATATTATAATAGAGACAGTAGATCTAGCTGGTCCGTCATATTATAATAGAGACAGATCTAGCTGGTCTGTCATATTATAATAGAGACAGTAGATCTAGCTGGTCCGTCATATTATAATAAAGACAGTAGATCTAGCTGGTATGTCATATTATAATAGAGACAGATCTAGCTGGTCTGTCATATTATAATAGAGACAGTAGATCTAGCTGGTCTGTCATATTATAATAGAGACAGTAGATCTAGCTGGTCCGTCATATTATAATATTGACAGTAAATCTAGGTGGTCTGTCATAATATAATAGAGACAGTAGATCTAGCTGGTCTCTCATAATACAATGGAGACAGTATATCTAGCTGGTCTGTCATATTATAATAGAAACTGTTGATCTAGCTGGTCTGTCATAAAATAATAGCGACAGTAGATCTAGCTGGTCTGTCATATTATAAAGAGACAGTAGATCTAGCTGGTCTGTCATATAATAATAGAGACAGTAGATCTAGCTGGTCTGTCATATTATAATAGAGACAGTAGATCTAGCTGGTCTGTCATAATATAATAGAGACAGTAGATCTAGCTGGTCTGTCATATTATCATAGAGACAGTAGATCTAGCTGGTCTGTCATATTATAATAGAGACAGTAGATCTAGCTGGTCTGTCATATTATAATAGAGACAGTAGATCTAGCTGGTCTGTCATAATATAATAGAGACAGCAGATCTAGATGGTCTGTCATAATACAATGGAGACAGTAGATCTAGCTGGTCCGTCATATTATAATAGAGACAGTAGATCTAGCTGGTCTGTCATAATATAATAGAGACAGCAGATCTAGATGGTCTGTCATAATATAATGGAGAAGGTAGATCTAGCTGGTCTGTCATAATGTAATAGAGACAGTAGATCTAGCTGGTCTGTCGTAATATAATAGAAACAGTTGATCTAGCTGGTCTGTCATAATACAATAGAGACAGTCGATCTAGCTGGTCTGTCATATTATAATAGAGACAGTAGGTCTAGCTGGTCTCTCATATTATAATAGAGACATTTGATCTAGCTCGTCTGTCATATAATAATAGAGACAGTAGAGCTAGCTGGTCTGTCATATTATAATAGAGACAGTAGATCTAGCTGGTCTGTCATATTATAATAGAGACAGTATATCTAGCTGGTCCGTCATATTATAACAAAGACAGTAGATCTAGCTGGTCTGTCATATTATAATATAGACAGTAGATCTAGCTGGTCTGTCATAATGTAACAGAGACAGTAGATCTAGCTGGTCTGTCATAATATAATAGAAACAGTTGATCTAGCTGCTCTGTCATAGTACAATAGAGACAGTAGATCTAGCTGGTTTGTCATAATATAATAGAGACAGTAGATCTAGCTGGTCTGTCATATTATAATAGAAACTGTTGATCTAGCTGTTCTGTCATAAAATAATAGAGACAGTAGGTCTAGCTGGTCTGTCATATTATAATAGAGACAGTAGATCTAGCTGGTCTGTCATATAATAATAGAGACAGTAGATCTAGCTGGTCTGTCATATTATAATAGAGACAGTAGATCTAGCTGGTCTGTCATAATATAATAGAGACAGTAGATCTAGCTGGTCTGTCATATTATCATAGAGACAGTAGATCTAGCTGGTCTGTCATATTATAATAGAGACAGTAGATCTAGCTGGTCTGTCATATTATAATAGAGACAGTAGATCTAGCTGGTCCGTCATATTATAATAGAGACAGTAGATCTAGCTGGTCTGTCATAATATAATAGAGACAGCAGATCTAGATGGTCTGTCATAATATAATGGAGAAGGTAGATCTAGCTGGTCTGTCATAATATAATAGAGACAGCAGATCTAGATGGTCTGTCATAATATAATGGAGAAGGTAGATCTAGCTGGTCTGTCATTTTATAATAGAGACAGTAGATCTAGCTGGTCTGTCATATTATAATAGAGACAGTAGATCTAGCTGGTCTGTCATAATATAATAGAGACAGCAGATCTAGATGGTCTGTCATAATATAATGGAGAAGGTAGATCTAGCTGGTCTTCATAATATAATAGAGACAGCAGATCTAGATGGTCTGTCATAATATAATGGAGAAGGTAGATCTAGCTGGTCTGTCATAATGTAATAGAGACAGTAGATCTAGCTGGTCTGTCATAATATAATAGAAACAGTTGATCTAGCTGGTCTGTCATAATACAATAGAGACAGTCGATCTAGCTGGTCTGTCATATTATAATAGAGACAGTAGGTCTAGCTGGTCTGTCATATTATAATAGAGACATTTGATCTAGCTCGTCTGTCATATAATAATAGAGACAGTAGAGCTAGCTGGTCTGTCATATTATAATAGAGACAGTAGATCTAGCTGGTCTGTCATATTATAATAGAGACAGTATATCTAGCTGGTCCGTCATATTATAACAAAGACAGTAGATCTAGCTGGTCTGTCATATTATAATATAGACAGTAGATCTAGCTGGTCTGTCATAATGTAATAGAGACAGTAGATCTAGCTGGTCTGTCATAATATAATAGAAACAGTTGATCTAGCTGGTCTGTCATATTATAATAGAGACAGTAGATCTAGCTGGTCTGTCATATTATAATAAAGACAGTAGATCTAGCTGGTCTGTCATATTATAATAGAAACTGTTGATCTAGCTGTTCTGTCATAAAATAATAGAGACAGTAGGTCTAGCTGGTCTGTCATATTATAATAGAGACAGTAGATCTAGCTGGTCTGTCATATAATAATAGAGACAGTAGATCTAGCTGGTCTGTCATATTATAATAGAGACAGTAGATCTAGCTGGTCTGTCATAATATAATAGAGACAGTAGATCTAGCTGGTCTGTCATATTATAATAGAGACAGTAGATCTAGCTGGTCTGTCATATTATAATAGAGACAGTAGATCTAGCTGGTCTGTCATATTATAATAGAGACAGTAGATCTAGCTGGTCCGTCATATTATAATAGAGACAGTAGATCTAGCTGGTCTGTCATAATATAATAGAGACAGCAGATCTAGATGGTCTGTCATAATATAATGGAGAAGGTAGATCTAGCTGGTCTGTCATAATATAATAGAGACAGCAGATCTAGATGGTCTGTCATAATATAATGGAGAAGGTAGATCTAGCTGGTCTGTCATTTTATAATAGAGACAGTAGATCTAGCTGGTCTGTCATATTATAATAGAGACAGTAGATCTAGCTGGTCTGTCATAATATAATAGAGACAGCAGATCTAGATGGTCTGTCATAATATAATGGAGAAGGTAGATCTAGCTGGTCTGTCATAATATAATAGAGACAGCAGATCTAGATGGTCTGTCATAATATAATGGAGAAGGTAGATCTAGCTGGTCTGTCATAATGTAATAGAGACAGTAGATCTAGCTGGTCTGTCATAATATAATAGAAACAGTTGATCTAGCTGGTCTGTCATAATACAATAGAGACAGTCGATCTAGCTGGTCTGTCATATTATAATAGAGACAGTAGGTCTAGCTGGTCTGTCATATTATAATAGAGACATTTGATCTAGCTCGTCTGTCATATAATAATAGAGACAGTAGAGCTAGCTGGTCTGTCATATTATAATAGAGACAGTAGATCTAGCTGGTCTGTCATATTATAATATAGACAGTAGATCTAGCTGGTCTGTCATATTATAATAGAGACAGTAGATCTAGCTGGTCCGTCATATTATAACAAAGACAGTAGATCTAGCTGGTCGTCATATTATAATATAGACAGTAGATCTAGCTGGTCTGTCATATTATAATATAGACAGTAGATCTAGCTGGTCTGTCATAATGTAATAGAGACAGTAGATCTAGCTGGTCTGTCATAATATAATAGAAACAGTTGATCTAGCTGGTCTGTCATAATATAATAGAGACAGTAGATCTAGCTGGTCTGTCATATTATAATAGAGACAGTAGATCTAGCTGGTCTGTCATATTATAATAGAAACTGTTGATCTAGCTGGTCTGTCATAAAATAATAGCGACAGTAGATCTAGCTGGTCTGTCATATTATAAAAGAGACAGTAGATCTAGCTGGTCTGTCATATAATAATAGAGACGGTAGATCTAGCTGGTCTGTCATATTATAATAGAGACAGTAGATCTAGCTGGTCTGTCATATTATAATAGAGACAGTAGATCTAGCTGGTCTGTCATAATATAATAGAGACAGTAGATCTAGCTGGTCCGTCATATTATAATAGAGACAGTACATCTAGCTGGTCTGTCATAATATAATAGAGACAGCAGATCTAGATGGTCTGTCATAATATAATGGAGAAGGTAGATCTAGCTGGTCTGTCATAATGTAATAGAGACAGTAGATCTAGCTGGTCTGTCATAATATAATAGAGACAGTTGATCTAGCTGGTCTGTCATAATACAATAGAGACAGTCGATCTAGCTGGTCTGTCATATTATAATCGAGACAGTAGGTCTAGCTGGTCTGTCATATTATAATAGAGACATTTGATCTAGCTCGTCTGTCATATAATAATAGAGACAGTAGATCTAGCTGGTCTGTCATATTATAATATAGACAGTAGATCTAGCTGGTCTGTCATATTATAATAGAGACAGTAGATCTAGCTGGTCCATCATATTATAATATAGACAGTAGATCTAGCTGGTCTGTCATATTATAATATAGACAGTAGATCTAGCTGGTCTGTCATAATGTAATAGAGACAGTAGATCTAGCTGGTCTGTCATAATATAATAGAAACAGTTGATCTAGCTGGTCTGTCATAATATAATAGAAACAGTTGATCTAGCTGGTCTGTCATAATACAATAGAGACAGTAGATCTAGCTGGTCTGTGATAATATAAAAGAGACAGTAGATCTAGCTGGTTTGTCATATTATAATAGAGACAGTAGATCTAGCTGGTTTGTCATAATATAATAGAAACCGTTGATCTAGCTGGTCTGTCATATTATAATCGAGACAGTAGATCTAGCTGGTCTGTCATAATACAATAGAGACAGTTGAGCTAGCTGGTCTGTCATAGTATAATAGAGACAATAGATCTAGATGGTCTGTCATATTATAATAAAGACAGTAGATCTAGCTGGTCTGTCATAATATAATAGAGACAGTAGATCTAGCTGGTCTGTCATATTATAATCGAGACAGTAGATCTAGCTGGTCTGTCATATTATAATCGAGACAGTAGATCTAGCTGGTCTGTCATAATATAATAGAGACAGTAGATGTAGCTGGTCTGTCATATTATAATAAAGACAGTAGATCTAGCTGGTCTGTCATATTATAATAAAGACAGTAGATCTAGCTGGTCTGTCATATTATAATAGAGACAGATCTAGCTGGTCTGTCATATTATAATAGAGACAGTAGATCTAGCTGGTCCGTCATATTATAATAAAGACAGTAGATCTAGCTGGTATGTCATATTATAATAGAGACAGATCTAGCTGGTCTGTCATATTATAATAGAAACCGTTGATCTAGCTGGTCTGTCATATTATAATCGAGACAGTAGTCTAGCTGGTCTGTCATAATACAATAGAGACAGTTGAGCTAGCTGGTCTGTCATAGTATAATAGAGACAACAGATCTAGATGGTCTGTCATATTATAATAAAGAGAGTAGATCTAGCTGGTTTGTCATATTATAATAGAGACAGTAGATCTAGCTGGTTTGTCATATTATAATATAGACAGTAGATCTAGCTGGTCTGTCATATTATAATAGAGAGAGTAGATCTAGCTGGTGCGTCATGTTATAATAGAGACAGTAGATGTAGCTGGTCTGTCATATTATAATAAAGACAGTAGATCTAGCTGGTCTGTCATATTATAATAAAGACAGTAGATCTAGCTGGTCTGTCGAATTATAATAGAGACAGATCTAGCTGGTCTATCATATTATAATAGAGACAGTAGATCTAGCTGGTCCGTCATATTATAATAAAGACATTAGATCTAGCTGGTGTGTCATATTATAATAGAGACAGATCTAGCTGGTCTGTCATATTATAATATTGACAGTAGATCTAGCTGGTCTGTCATAATATAATAGAGACAGTAGATCTAGCTGGTCTGTCATATTATAATAGAGACAGTAGATCTAGCTGGTCTGTCATAATATAATAGAGACAGTAGATCTAGCTGGTCTCTCATAATACAATGGAGACAGTAGATCTAGCTGGTCTGTCATATTATAATAGAGAGAGTAGATCTAGCTGGTCTGTCATAATATAATAGAAACTGTTGATCTAGCTGGTCTGTCATAAAATAATAGAGACAGTAGATCTAGCTGGTCTGTCATATTATAATAGAGACAGTAGGTCTAGCTGGTCTGTCATATTATAATAGAGACAGTAGATCTAGCTGGTCTGTCATATAATAACAGAGACAGTAGATATAGCTGGTCTGTCATATTATAATAGAGACAGTAGGTCTAGCTGGTCTGTCATATTATCATAGAGACAGTTGATCTAGCTGGTCTGTCATGTTATAATAGAGACAGTAGATCTAGCTGGTCCGTCATATTATAATAAAGACAGTAGATCTAGCTGGTATGTCATATTATAATAGAGACAGATCTAGCTGGTCTGTCATATTATAATAGAAACCGTTGATCTAGCTGGTCTGTCATATTATAATCGAGACAGTAGATCTAGCTGGTCTGTCATAATACAATAGAGACAGTTGAGCTAGCTGGTCTGTCATAGTATAATAGAGACAATAGATCTAGATGGTCTGTCATATTATAATAGAGACAGTAGGTCTAGCTGGTCTGTCATATTATCATAGAGACAGTTGATCTAGCTGGTCTGTCATGTTATAATAGAGACAGTAGATCTAGCTGGTCTGTCATATTATAATAGAGACAGTAGATCTAGCTGGTCCGTCATATTATAATAGAGACAGATCTAGCTGGTCTGTCATATTATAATAGAGACAGTAGATCTAGCTGGTCCGTCATATTATAATAAAGACAGTAGATCTAGCTGGTATGTCATATTATAATAGAGACAGATCTAGCTGGTCTGTCATATTATAATAGAGACAGTAGATCTAGTTGGTCTGTCATATTATAATAGAGACAGTAGATCTAGCTGGTCCGTCATATTATAATATTGACAGTAAATCTAGGTGGTCTGTCATAATATAATAGAGACAGTAGATCTAGCTGGTCTCTCATAATACAATGGAGACAGTAGATCTAGCTGGTCTGTCATATTATAATAGAAACTGTTGATCTAGCTGGTCTGTCATAAAATAATAGCGACAGTAGATCTAGCTGGTCTGTCATATTATAAAAGAGACAGTAGATCTAGCTGGTCTGTCATATAATAATAGAGACAGTAGATCTAGCTGGTCTGTCATATTATAATAGAGACAGTAGATCTAGCTGGTCTGTCATAATATAATAGAGACAGTAGATCTAGCTGGTCTCTCATAATACAATGGAGACAGTAGATCTAGCTGGTCTGTCATATTATAATAGAGAGAGTAGATCTAGCTGGTCTGTCATAATATAATAGAAACTGTTGATCTAGCTGGTCTGTCATAAAATAATAGAGACAGTAGATCTAGCTGGTCTGTCATATTATAATAGAGACAGTAGGTCTAGCTGGTCTGTCATATTATAATAGAGACAGTAGATCTAGCTGGTGTGTCATATAATAATAGAGACAGTAGATCAAGCTTGTGTGTCATATAATAATAGAGACAGTAGATCAAGCTGGTCTGTCATATTATAATAGAGACAGTAGGTCTAGCTGGTCTGGAATATTATCATAGAGACAGTAGATCTAGCTGGTCTGTCATATTATAATAGAGACAGTAGATCTAGCTGGTCTGTCATATTATAATAGAGACAGTAGATCTAGCTGGTCCGTCATATTATAATAGAAACAGTTGATCTAGCTGGTCTGTCATTATATAATAGAGACAGTTTATCGAGCTGGTCTGTCATAATATAATAGAGACAGTAGATCTAGCTGGTCTGTCATAATATAATGGAGAAGTCATAATATAATGAGAGAAGGTAGATCTAGCTGGTCTGTCATAATGTAATAGAGACAGTAGATCTAGCTGGTCTGTCATAATATAATAGAAACAGTTGATATAGCTGGTCTGTCATAATACAATAGAGACAGTCGATCTAGCTGGTCTGTCATATTATAATAGAGACAGTAGGTCTAGCTGGTCTGTCATATTATAATAGAGACATTTGATCTAGCTCGTCTGTCATATAATAATAGAGACAGTAGAGCTAGCTGGTCTGTCATATTATAATAGAAACAGTTGATCTAGCTGGTCTGTCATAATATAATAGAAACCGTTGATCTAGCTGGTTGGTCATATTATAATCGAGACAGTAGATCTAGCTGGTCTGTCATAATATAATAGAAACAGTTGATCTAGCTGGTCTGTCATAATACAATAGAGACAGTTGATCTAGCTGGTCTGTCATAATATAATAGAGACAATAGATCTAGCTGGTCTGTCATATTATAATAGAGACAGTCGATCTAGCTGGTCTGTCATATTATAATAGAGACAGTAGATCTAACTGGTCTGTGATAATATAAAAGAGACAGTAGATCTAGCTGGTTTGTCATATTATAATAGAGACAGTAGATCTAGCTGGTCTGTCATATTATAATAGAGAGAGTAGATCTAGCTGGTCTGTCATAATATAATAGAAACTGTTGATCTAGCTGGTCTGTCATAAAATAATAGAGACAGTAGATCTAGCTGGTCTGTCATATTATAATAGAGACAGTAGGTCTAGCTGGTCTGTCATATTATAATAGAGACAGTAGATCTAGCTGGTGTGTCATATAATAATAGAGACAGTAGATCAAGCTGGTGTGTCATATAATAATAGAGACAGTAGATCAAGCTGGTCTGTCATATTATAATAGAGACAGTAGGTCTAGCTGGTCTGGAATATTATCATAGAGACAGTAGATCTAGCTGGTCTGTCATATTATAATAGAGACAGTAGATCTAGCTGGTCTGTCATGTTATAATAGAGACAGTAGATCTAGCTGGTCCGTCATATTATAATAGAGACAGATCTAGCTGGTCTGTCATATTATAATAGAGACAGTAGATCTAGCTGGTCTGTCATAGTACAATAGAGACAGTATATCTAGCTGGTCTGTCATGATATAATAGAGACAGTAGATCTAGCTGGTCTGTCATAGTACAATAGAGACAGTATATCTAGCTGGTCTGTCATGATATAATAGAGACAGTAGATCTAGCTGGTCTGTCATATTATAATAGAAACTGTTGATCTAGCTGGTCTGTCATAAAATAATAGCGACAGTAGATCTAGCTGGTCTGTCATATTATAAAAGAGACAGTAGATCTAGCTGGTCTGTCATATAATAATAGAGACAGTAGATCTAGCTGGTCTGTCATATTATAATAGAGACAGTAGATCTAGCTGGTCTGTCATAATATAATAGAGACAGCAGATCTAGATGGTCTGTCATAATACAATGGAGACAGTAGATCTAGCTGGTCTGTCATATTATAATAGAGAGAGTAGATCTAGCTGGTCTGTCATAATATAATAGAAACAGTTGATATAGCTGGTCTGTCATAATACAATAGAGACAGTCGATCTAGCTGGTCTGTCATATTATAATAGAGACAGTAGGTCTAGCTGGTCTGTCATATTATAATAGAGACATTTGATCTAGCTCGTCTGTCATATAATAATAGAGACAGTAGAGCTAGCTGGTCTGTCATATTATAATAGAAACAGTTGATCTAGCTGGTCTGTCATAATATAATAGAAACCGTTGATCTAGCTGGTTGGTCATATTATAATCGAGACAGTAGATCTAGCTGGTCTGTCATAATATAATAGAAACAGTTGATCTAGCTGGTCTGTCATAATACAATAGAGACAGTTGATCTAGCTGGTCTGTCATAATATAATAGAGACAATAGATCTAGCTGGTCTGTCATATTATAATAGAGACAGTCGATCTAGCTGGTCTGTCATATTATAATAGAGACAGTAGATCTAACTGGTCTGTGATAATATAAAAGAGACAGTAGATCTAGCTGGTTTGTCATATTATAATAGAGACAGTAGATCTAGCTGGTCTGTCATATTATAATAGAGAGAGTAGATCTAGCTGGTCTGTCATAATATAATAGAAACTGTTGATCTAGCTGGTCTGTCATAAAATAATAGAGACAGTAGATCTAGCTGGTCTGTCATATTATAATAGAGACAGTAGGTCTAGCTGGTCTGTCATATTATAATAGAGACAGTAGATCTAGCTGGTGTGTCATATAATAATAGAGACAGTAGATCAAGCTGGTGTGTCATATAATAATAGAGACAGTAGATCAAGCTGGTCTGTCATATTATAATAGAGACAGTAGGTCTAGCTGGTCTGGAATATTATCATAGAGACAGTAGATCTAGCTGGTCTGTCATATTATAATAGAGACAGTAGATCTAGCTGGTCTGTCATGTTATAATAGAGACAGTAGATCTAGCTGGTCCGTCATATTATAATAGAGACAGATCTAGCTGGTCTGTCATATTATAATAGAGACAGTAGATCTAGCTGGTCTGTCATAGTACAATAGAGACAGTATATCTAGCTGGTCTGTCATGATATAATAGAGACAGTAGATCTAGCTGGTCTGTCATAGTACAATAGAGACAGTATATCTAGCTGGTCTGTCATGATATAATAGAGACAGTAGATCTAGCTGGTCTGTCATATTATAATAGAAACTGTTGATCTAGCTGGTCTGTCATAATACAATGGAGACTGTAGATCTTGCTGGTCTGTCATATTATAATAGAGAGAGTAGATCTAGCTGGTCTGTCATATTATAATAGAGACAGTAGATCTAGCTGGTCTGTCATATTATAATAGAGACAGTAGATCTAGCTGGTCTGTCATAATATAATAGAGACAGTAGATCTAGCTGGTCTCTCATAATACAATGGAGACAGTAGATCTAGCTGGTCTGTCATATTATAATAGAGAGAGTAGATCTAGCTGGTCTGTCATAATATAATAGAAACTGTTGATCTAGCTGGTCTGTCATAAAATAATAGAGACAGTAGATCTAGCTGGTCTGTCATATTATAATAGAGACAGTAGGTCTAGCTGGTCTGTCATATTATAATAGAGACAGTAGATCTAGCTGGTGTGTCATATAATAATAGAGACAGTAGATCAAGCTTGTGTGTCATATAATAATAGAGACAGTAGATCAAGCTGGTCTGTCATATTATAATAGAGACAGTAGGTCTAGCTGGTCTGGAATATTATCATAGAGACAGTAGATCTAGCTGGTCTGTCATATTATAATAGAGACAGTAGATCTAGCTGGTCTGTCATATTATAATAGAGACAGTAGATCTAGCTGGTCCGTCATATTATAATAGAAACAGTTGATCTAGCTGGTCTGTCATTATATAATAGAGACAGTTTATCGAGCTGGTCTGTCATAATATAATAGAGACAGTAGATCTAGCTGGTCTGTCATAATATATAATGGAGAAGGTAGATCTAGCTGGTCTGTCATAATGTAATAGAGACAGTAGATCTAGCTGGTCTGTCATAATATAATAGAAACAGTTGATATAGCTGGTCTGTCATAATACAATAGAGACAGTCGATCTAGCTGGTCTGTCATATTATAATAGAGACAGTAGGTCTAGCTGGTCTGTCATATTATAATAGAGACATTTGATCTAGCTCGTCTGTCATATAATAATAGAGACAGTAGAGCTAGCTGGTCTGTCATATTATAATAGAAACAGTTGATCTAGCTGGTCTGTCATAATATAATAGAAACCGTTGATCTAGCTGGTTGGTCATATTATAATCGAGACAGTAGATCTAGCTGGTCTGTCATAATATAATAGAAACAGTTGATCTAGCTGGTCTGTCATAATACAATAGAGACAGTTGATCTAGCTGGTCTGTCATAATATAATAGAGACAATAGATCTAGCTGGTCTGTCATATTATAATAGAGACAGTCGATCTAGCTGGTCTGTCATATTATAATAGAGACAGTAGATCTAACTGGTCTGTGATAATATAAAAGAGACAGTAGATCTAGCTGGTTTGTCATATTATAATAGAGACAGTAGATCTAGCTGGTCTGTCATATTATAATAGAGAGAGTAGATCTAGCTGGTCTGTCATAATATAATAGAAACTGTTGATCTAGCTGGTCTGTCATAAAATAATAGAGACAGTAGATCTAGCTGGTCTGTCATATTATAATAGAGACAGTAGGTCTAGCTGGTCTGTCATATTATAATAGAGACAGTAGATCTAGCTGGTGTGTCATATAATAATAGAGACAGTAGATCAAGCTGGTGTGTCATATAATAATAGAGACAGTAGATCAAGCTGGTCTGTCATATTATAATAGAGACAGTAGGTCTAGCTGGTCTGGAATATTATCATAGAGACAGTAGATCTAGCTGGTCTGTCATATTATAATAGAGACAGTAGATCTAGCTGGTCTGTCATGTTATAATAGAGACAGTAGATCTAGCTGGTCCGTCATATTATAATAGAGACAGATCTAGCTGGTCTGTCATATTATAATAGAGACAGTAGATCTAGCTGGTCTGTCATAGTACAATAGAGACAGTATATCTAGCTGGTCTGTCATGATATAATAGAGACAGTAGATCTAGCTGGTCTGTCATAGTACAATAGAGACAGTATATCTAGCTGGTCTGTCATGATATAATAGAGACAGTAGATCTAGCTGGTCTGTCATGATATAATAGAAACAGTTGATCTAGCTGGTCTGTCATTATATAATAGAGACAGTTTATCGAGCTGGTCTGTCATAATATAATAGAGACAGTAGATATAGCTGGTCTGTCATATTATCATAGAGACAGTAGATCTAGCTGTTCTGTCATATTATCATAGAGACAGTAGATCTAGCTGGTCTGTCATATTATAATAGAGACAGTAGATCTAGCTGGTCTGTCATAATATAATAGAGACAGCAGATCTAGATGGTCTGTCATAATATAATGGAGAAGGTAGATCTAGCTGGTCTGTCATAATGTAATAGAGCCAGTAGATCTAGCTGGTCTGTCATAATATAATAGAAACAGTTGATCTAGCTGGTCTGTCATAATACAATAGAGACAGTCGATCTAGCTGGTCTGTCATATTATAATAGAGACAGTAGGTCTAGCTGGTCTGTCATATTATAATAGAGACATTTGATCTAGCTGGTCTGTCATATAATAATAGAGACAGTAGTGCTAGCTGGTCTGTCATATTATAATAGAGACAGTAGATCTAGCTGGTCTGTCATATTATAATATAGACAGTAGATCTATCTGGTCTGTCATATTATAATAGAGACAGTAGATCTAGCTGGTCTGTCATAATATAATAGAGACAGTAGATCTAGCTGGTCTGTCATAATATAACAGAAACAGTTGATCTAACTGGTCTGTCATAATATAATAGAGACCGTTGATCTAGCTGGTTGGTCATATTATAATCGAGACAGTAGATCTAGCTGGTCTGTCATATTATAACAAAGACAGTAGATCTAGCTGGTCTGTCATATTATAATATAGACAGTAGATCTAGCTGGTCTGTCATAATGTAATAGAGACAGTAGATCTAGCTGGTCTGTCATAATATAATAGAAACAGTTGATCTAGCTGGTCTGTCATAATATAATAGAAACCGTTGATCTAGCTGGTTGGTCATATTATAATCGAGACAGTAGATCTAGCTGGTCTGTCATAATATAATAGAAACAGTTGATCTAGCTGGTCTGTCATAATACAATAGAGACAGTTGATCTAGCTGGTCTGTCATAGTATAATAGAGACAATAGATCTAGCTGGTCTGTCATATTATAATAGAGACAGTCGATCTAGCTGGTCTGTCATATTATAATAGAGACAGTAGATCTAACTGGTCTGTGATAATATAAAAGAGACAGTAGATCTAGCTGGTTTGTCATATTGTAATAGAGACAGTAGATCTAGCTGGTCTGTCATATTATAATAGAGAGAGTAGATCTAGCTGGTCTGTCATAATATAATAGAAACTGTTAATCTAGCTGGTCTGTCATAAAATAATAGAGACAGTAGATCTAGCTGGTCTGTCATATTATAATAGAGACAGTAGGTCTAGCTTGTCTGGAATATTATCATAGAGACAGTAGATCTAGCTGGTCTGTCATATTATAATAGAGACAGTAGGTCTAGCTGGTCTGTCATTATATAATAGAGACAGATCTAGCTGGTCTGTCATATTATAATAGAGACAGTAGATCTAGCTGGTCTGTCATATTATCATAGAGACAGTAGATCTAGCTGGTCTGTCATGTTATAATAGAGACAGTAGATCTAGCTGGTCTGTCATAATATAATGGAAAAGGTAGATCTAGCTGGTCTGTCATAATGTAATAGAGACAGTAGATCTAGCTGGTCTGTCATAATATAATAGAAACAGTTGATCTAGCTGGTCTGTCATAATATAATAGAGACAGTAGATCTAGCTGGTCTGTCATATTATAATAGAGACAGTAGATCTAGCTGGTCTGTCATATTATAATAGAGAGAGTAGATCTAGCTGGTGTGTCATATAATAATAGAGACAGTAGATCAAGCTGGTGTGTCATATAATAATAGAGACAGTAGATCAAGCTGGTCTGTCATATTATAATAGAGACAGTAGGTCTAGCTGGTCTGGAATATTATCATAGAGACAGTAGATCTAGCTGGTCTGTCATATTATAATAGAGACAGTAGATCTAGCTGGTCTGTCATATTATAATAGAGACAGTAGATCTAGCTGGTCCGTCATATTATAATAGAGACAGATCTAGCTGGTCTGTCATATTATAATAGAGACAGTAGATCTAGCTGGTCTGTCATATTATAATAGAGACAGTAGATCTAGCTGGTCCGTCATATTATAATAAAGACAGTAGATCTAGCTGGTCTGTCATAATATAATAGAGACAGTAGATCTAGCTGGTCTGTCATAGTACAATAGAGACAGTATATCTAGCTGGTCTGTCATGATATAATAGAGACAGTAGATCTAGCTGGTCTGTCATAGTACAATAGAGACAGTATATCTAGCTGGTCTGTCATGATATAATAGAGACAGTAGATCTAGCTGGTCTGTCATAATATAATAGAAACTGTTGATCTAGCTGGTCTGTCATAAAATAATAGAGACAGTAGATCTAGCTGGTGTGTCATATTATAATAGAGACAGTAGGTCTAGCTGGTCTGTCATGTTATAATAGAGACAGTAGATCTAGCTGGTCTCTCATAATACAATGGAGACAGTAGATCTAGCTGGTCTGTCATATTATAATAGAGAGAGTAGATCTAGCTGGTCTGTCATAATATAATAGAAACTGTTGATCTAGCTGGTCTGTCATAAAATAATAGAGACAGTAGATCTAGCTGGTCTGTCATATTATAATAGAGACAGTAGGTCTAGCTGGTCTGTCATATTATAATAGAGACAGTAGATCTAGCTGGTCTGTCATATAATAATAGAGAAAGTAGATCAAGCTGGTCTGTCATATTATAATAGAGACAGTAGGTCTAGCTGGTCTGTCATATTATCATAGAGACAGTTGATCTAGCTGGTCTGTCATGTTATAATAGAGACAGTAGATCTAGCTGGTCCGTCATATTATAATAAAGACAGTAGATCTAGCTGGTATGTCATATTATAATAGAGACAGATCTAGCTGGTCTGTCATATTATAATAGAAACCGTTGATCTAGCTGGTCTGTCATATTATAATCGAGACAGTAGATCTAGCTGGTCTGTCATAATACAATAGAGACAGTTGAGCTAGCTGGTCTGTCATAGTATAATAGAGACAATAGATCTAGATGGTCTGTCATATTATAATAGAGACAGTAGGTCTAGCTGGTCTGTCATAGTATCATAGAGACAGTTGATCTAGCTGGTCTGTCATGTTATAATAGAGACAGTAGATCTAGCTGGTCTGTCATATTATAATAGAGACAGTAGATCTAGCTGGTCCGTCATATTATAATAGAGACAGATCTAGCTGGTCTGTCATATTATAATAGAGACAGTAGATCTAGCTGGTCCGTCATATTATAATAAAGACAGTAGATCTAGCTGGTATGTCATATTATAATAGAGACAGATCTAGCTGGTCTGTCATATTATAATAGAGACAGTAGATCTAGTTGGTCTGTCATATTATAATAGAGACAGTAGATCTAGCTGGTCCGTCATATTATAATATTGACAGTAAATCTAGGTGGTCTGTCATAATATAATAGAGACAGTAGATCTAGCTGGTCTCTCATAATACAATGGAGACAGTAGATCTAGCTGGTCTGTCATATTATAATAGAAACTGTTGATCTAGCTGGTCTGTCATAATACAATGGAGACAGTAGATCTTGCTGGTCTGTCATATTATAATAGAGACAGTAGATCTAGCTGGTCTGTCATATTATAATAGAGACAGTAGATCTAGCTGGTCTGTCATATTATAATAGAGACAGTAGATCTAGCTGGTCTGTCATAATATAATAGAGACAGTAGATCTAGCTGGTCTCTCATAATACAATGGAGACAGTAGATCTAGCTGGTCTGTCATATTATAATAGAGAGAGTAGATCTAGCTGGTCTGTCATAATATAATAGAAACTGTTGATCTAGCTGGTCTGTCATAAAATAATAGAGACAGTAGATCTAGCTGGTCTGTCATATTATAATAGAGACAGTAGGTCTAGCTGGTCTGTCATATTATAATAGAGACAGTAGATCTAGCTGGTGTGTCATATAATAATAGAGACAGTAGATCAAGCTTGTGTGTCATATAATAATAGAGACAGTAGATCAAGCTGGTCTGTCATATTATAATAGAGACAGTAGGTCTAGCTGGTCTGGAATATTATCATAGAGACAGTAGATCTAGCTGGTCTGTCATATTATAATAGAGACAGTAGATCTAGCTGGTCTGTCATATTATAATAGAGACAGTAGATCTAGCTGGTCCGTCATATTATAATAGAGACAGATCTAGCTGGTCTGTCATATTATAATAGAAACAGTAGATCTAGCTGGTCTGTCATATTATAATAGAGACAGTAGATCTAGCTGGTCCGTCATATTATAATAAAGACAGTAGATCTAGCTGGTCTGTCATAATATAATAGAGACAGTAGATCTAGCTGGTCTGTCATAGTACAATAGAGACAGTATATCTAGCTGGTCTGTCACGATATAATAGAGACAGTAGATCTAGCTGGTCTGTCATAGTACAATAGAGACAGTATATCTAGCTGGTCTGTCATGATATAATAGAGACAGTAGATCTAGCTGGTCTGTCATGATATAATAGAGACAGTAGATCTAGCTGGTCTGTCATAATATAATAGAAACAGTTGATCTAGCTGGTCTGTCATTATATAATAGAGACAGTTTATCGAGCTGGTCTGTCATAATATAATAGAGACAGTAGATCTAGCTGGTCTGTCATAATATAATGGAGAAGGTAGATCTAGCTGGTCTGTCATAATGTAATAGAGACAGTAGATCTAGCTGGTCTGTCATAATATAATAGAAACAGTTGATATAGCTGGTCTGTCATAATACAATAGAGACAGTCGATCTAGCTGGTCTGTCATATTATAATAGAGACAGTAGGTCTAGCTGGTCTGTCATATTATAATAGAGACATTTGATCTAGCTCGTCTGTCATATAATAATAGAGACAGTAGAGCTAGCTGGTCTGTCATATTATAATAGAAACAGTTGATCTAGCTGGTCTGTCATAATATAATAGAAACCGTTGATCTAGCTGGTTGGTCATATTATAATCGAGACAGTAGATCTAGCTGGTCTGTCATAATATAATAGAAACAGTTGATCTAGCTGGTCTGTCATAATACAATAGAGACAGTTGATCTAGCTGGTCTGTCATAATATAATATAGACAATAGATCTAGCTGGTCTGTCATATTATAATAGAGACAGTCGATCTAGCTGGTCTGTCATATTATAATAGAGACAGTAGATCTAACTGGTCTGTGATAATATAAAAGAGACAGTAGATCTAGCTGGTTTGTCATATTATAATAGAGACAGTAGATCTAGCTGGTCTGTCATATTATAATAGAGAGTAGATCTAGCTGGTCTGTCATAATATAATAGAAACTGTTGATCTAGCTGGTCTGTCATAAAATAATAGAGACAGTAGATCTAGCTGGTCTGTCATATTATAATAGAGACAGTAGGTCTAGCTGGTCTGTCATATTATAATAGAGACAGTAGATCTAGCTGGTGTGTCATATAATAATAGAGACAGTAGATCAAGCTGGTGTGTCATATAATAATAGAGACAGTAGATCAAGCTGGTCTGTCATATTATAATAGAGACAGTAGGTCTAGCTGGTCTGGAATATTATCATAGAGACAGTAGATCTAGCTGGTCTGTCATATTATAATAGAGACAGTAGATCTAGCTGGTCTGTCATATTATAATAGAGACAGTAGATCTAGCTGGTCCGTCATATTATAATAGAGACAGATCTAGCTGGTCTGTCATATTATAATAGAGACAGTAGATCTAGCTGGTCTGTCATATTATAATAGAGACAGTAGATCTAGCTGGTCCGTCATATTATAATAAAGACAGTAGATCTAGCTGGTCTGTCATAATATAATAGAGACAGTAGATCTAGCTGGTCTGTCATAGTACAATAGAGACAGTATATCTAGCTGGTCTGTCATGATATAATAGAGACAGTAGATCTAGCTGGTCTGTCATAGTACAATAGAGACAGTATATCTAGCTGGTCTGTCATGATATAATAGAGACAGTAGATCTAGCTGGTCTGTCATGATATAATAGAAACAGTTGATCTAGCTGGTCTGTCATTATATAATAGAGACAGTTTATCGAGCTGGTCTGTCATAATATAATAGAGACAGTAGATATAGCTGGTCTGTCATATTATCATAGAGACAGTAGATCTAGCTGTTCTGTCATATTATCATAGAGACAGTAGATCTAGCTGGTCTGTCATATTATAATAGAGACAGTAGATCTAGCTGGTCTGTCATAATATAATAGAGACAGCAGATCTAGATGGTCTGTCATAATATAATGGAGAAGGTAGATCTAGCTGGTCTGTCATAATGTAATAGAGACAGTAGATCTAGCTGGTCTGTCATAATATAATAGAAACAGTTGATCTAGCTGGTCTGTCATAATACAATAGAGACAGTCGATCTAGCTGGTCTGTCATATTATAATAGAGACAGTAGGTCTAGCTGGTCTGTCATATTATAATAGAGACATTTGATCTAGCTCGTCTGTCATATAATAATAGAGACAGTAGAGCTAGCTGGTCTGTCATATTAAAATAGAGACAGTAGATCTAGCTGGTCTGTCATATTATAATATAGACAGTAGATCTAGCTGGTCTGTCATATTATAATAGAGACAGTAGATCTAGCTGGTCTGTCATAATGTAATAGAGACAGTAGATCTAGCTGGTCTGTCATAATATAATAGAAACAGTTGATCTAGCTGGTCTGTCATAATATAATAGAAACCGTTGATCTAGCTGGTTGGTCATATTATAATCGAGACAGTAGATCTAGCTGGTCTGTCATATTATAACAAAGACAGTAGATCTAGCTGGTCTGTCATATTATAATATAGACAGTAGATCTAGCTGGTCTGTCATAATGTAATAGAGACAGTAGATCTAGCTGGTCTGTCATAATATAATAGAAACAGTTGATCTAGCTGGTCTGTCATAATATAATAGAAACCGTTGATCTAGCTGGTTGGTCATATTATAATCGAGACAGTAGATCTAGCTGGTCTGTCATAATATAATAGAAACAGTTGATCTAGCTGGTCTGTCATAATACAATAGAGACAGTTGATCTAGCTGGTCTGTCATAGTATAATAGAGACAATAGATCTAGCTGGTCTGTCATATTATAATAGAGACAGTCGATCTAGCTGGTCTGTCATATTATAATAGAGACAGTAGATCTAACTGGTCTGTGATAATATAAAAGAGACAGTAGATCTAGCTGGTTTGTCATATTATAATAGAGACAGTAGATCTAGCTGGTCTGTCATATTATAATAGAGAGAGTAGATCTAGCTGGTCTGTCATAATATAATAGAAACTGTTAATCTAGCTGGTCTGTCATAAAATAATAGAGACAGTAGATCTAGCTGGTCTGTCATATTATAATAGAGACAGTAGGTCTAGCTTGTCTGGAATATTATCATAGAGACAGTAGATCTAGCTGGTCTGTTATATTATAATAGAGACAGTAGGTCTAGCTGGTCTGTCATTATATAAGAGAGACAGTTTATCGAGATGGTCTGTCATAATATAATAGAGACAGTAGATCTAGCTGGTCTGTCATATTATCATAGAGACAGTAGATCTAGCTGGTCTGTCATAATATAATAGAGACAGCAGATCTAGATGGTCTGTCATAATATAATGGAGAAGGTAGATCTAGCTGGTCTGTCATAATGTAATAGAGACAGTAGATCTAGCTGGTCTGTCATAATATAATAGAAACAGTTGATATAGCTGGTCTGTCATAATACAATAGAGACAGTCGATCTAGCTGGTCTGTCATATTATAATAGAGACAGTAGGTCTAGCTGGTCTGTCATATTATAATAGAGACATTTGATCTAGCTCGTCTGTCATATAATAATAGAGACAGTAGAGCTAGCTGGTCTGTCATATTATAATAGAGACAGTAGATCTAGCTGGTCTGTCATATTATAATATAGACAGTAGATCTAGCTGGTCTGTCATATTATAATAGAGACAGTAGATCTAGCTGGTCCGTCATATTATAACAAAGACAGTAGATCTAGCTGGTCTGTCATATTATAATATAGACAGTAGATCTAGCTGGTCTGTCATAATGTAATAGAGACAGTAGATCTAGCTGGTCTGTCATAATGTAATAGAGACAGTAGATCTAGCTGGTCTGTCATAATATAATAGAAACAGTTGATCTAGCTGGTCTGTCATAATATAATAGAAACCGTTGATCTAGCTGGTTGGTCATATTATAATCGAGACAGTAGATCTAGCTGGTCTGTCATAATATAATAGAAACAGTTGATCTAGCTGGTCTGTCATAATACAATAGAGACAGTTGATCTAGCTGGTCTGTCATAATATAATAGAGACAATAGATCTAGCTGGTCTGTCATATTATAATAGAGACAGTAGATCTAACTGGTGTGTCATATAATAATAGAGACAGTAGATCAAGCTGGTGTGTCATATAATAATAGAGACAGTAGATCAAGCTGGTCTGTCATATTATAATAGAGACAGTAGGTCTAGCTGGTCTGGAATATTATCATAGAGACAGTAGATCTAGCTGGTCTGTCATATTATAATAGAGACAGTAGATCTAGCTGGTCTGTCATATTATAATAGAGACAGTAGATCTAGCTGGTCCGTCATATTATAATAGAGACAGATCTAGCTGGTCTGTCATATTATAATAGAGACAGTAGATCTAGCTGGTCTGTCATATTATAATAGAGACAGTAGATCTAGCTGGTCCGTCATATTATAATAAAGACAGTAGATCTAGCTGGTCTGTCATAATATAATAGAGACAGTAGATCTAGCTGGTCTGTCATAGTACAATAGAGACAGTATATCTAGCTGGTCTGTCATGATATAATAGAGACAGTAGATCTAGCTGGTCTGTCATAGTACAATAGAGACAGTATATCTAGCTGGTCTGTCATGATATAATAGAGACAGTAGATCTAGCTGGTCTGTCATGATATAATAGAAACAGTTGATCTAGCTGGTCTGTCATTATATAATAGAGACAGTTTATCGAGCTGGTCTGTCATAATATAATAGAGACAGTAGATATAGCTGGTCTGTCATATTATCATAGAGACAGTAGATCTAGCTGTTCTGTCATATTATCATAGAGACAGTAGATCTAGCTGGTCTGTCATATTATAATAGAGACAGTAGATCTAGCTGGTCTGTCATAATATAATAGAGACAGCAGATCTAGATGGTCTGTCATAATATAATGGAGAAGGTAGATCTAGCTGGTCTGTCATAATGTAATAGAGACAGTAGATCTAGCTGGTCTGTCATAATATAATAGAAACAGTTGATCTAGCTGGTCTGTCATAATACAATAGAGACAGTCGATCTAGCTGGTCTGTCATATTATAATAGAGACAGTAGGTCTAGCTGGTCTGTCATATTATAATAGAGACATTTGATCTAGCTCATCTGTCATGTAATAATAGAGACAGTAGAGCTAGCTGGTCTGTCATATTATAATAGAGACAGTAGATCTAGCTGGTCTGTCATGATATAATAGAGACAGTAGATCTAGCTGGTCTGTCATAATATAATAGAAACAGTTGATCTAGCTGGTCTGTCATTATATAATAGAGACAGTTTATCGAGCTGGTCTGTCATAATATAATAGAGACAGTAGATCTAGCTGGTCTGTCATAATATAATGGAGAAGGTAGATCTAGCTGGTCTGTCATAATGTAATAGAGACAGTAGATCTAGCTGGTCTGTCATAATATAATAGAAACAGTTGATATAGCTGGTCTGTCATAATACAATAGAGACAGTCGATCTAGCTGGTCTGTCATATTATAATAGAGACAGTAGGTCTAGCTGGTCTGTCATATTATAATAGAGACATTTGATCTAGCTCGTCTGTCATATAATAATAGAGACAGTAGAGCTAGCTGGTCTGTCATATTATAATAGAAACAGTTGATCTAGCTGGTCTGTCATAATATAATAGAAACCGTTGATCTAGCTGGTTGGTCATATTATAATCGAGACAGTAGATCTAGCTGGTCTGTCATAATATAATAGAAACAGTTGATCTAGCTGGTCTGTCATAATACAATAGAGACAGTTGATCTAGCTGGTCTGTCATAATATAATATAGACAATAGATCTAGCTGGTCTGTCATATTATAATAGAGACAGTCGATCTAGCTGGTCTGTCATATTATAATAGAGACAGTAGATCTGACTGGTCTGTGATAATATAAAAGAGACAGTAGATCTAGCTGGTTTGTCATATTATAATAGAGACAGTAGATCTAGCTGGTCTGTCATATTATAATAGAGAGTAGATCTAGCTGGTCTGTCATAATATAATAGAAACTGTTGATCTAGCTGGTCTGTCATAAAATAATAGAGACAGTAGATCTAGCTGGTCTGTCATATTATAATAGAGACAGTAGGTCTAGCTGGTCTGTCATATTATAATAGAGACAGTAGATCTAGCTGGTGTGTCATATAATAATAGAGACAGTAGATCAAGCTGGTGTGTCATATAATAATAGAGACAGTAGATCAAGCTGGTCTGTCATATTATAATAGAGACAGTAGGTCTAGCTGGTCTGGAATATTATCATAGAGACAGTAGATCTAGCTGGTCTGTCATATTATAATAGAGACAGTAGATCTAGCTGGTCTGTCATATTATAATAGAGACAGTAGATCTAGCTGGTCCGTCATATTATAATAGAGACAGATCTAGCTGGTCTGTCATATTATAATAGAGACAGTAGATCTAGCTGGTCTGTCATATTATAATAGAGACAGTAGATCTAGCTGGTCCGTCATATTATAATAAAGACAGTAGATCTAGCTGGTCTGTCATAATATAATAGAGACAGTAGATCTAGCTGGTCTGTCATAGTACAATAGAGACAGTATATCTAGCTGGTCTGTCATGATATAATAGAGACAGTAGATCTAGTTGGTCTGTCATAGTACAATAGAGACAGTATATCTAGCTGGTCTGTCATGATATAATAGAGACAGTAGATCTAGCTGGTCTGTCATGATATAATAGAAACAGTTGATCTAGCTGGTCTGTCATTATATAATAGAGACAGTTTATCGAGCTGGTCTGTCATAATATAATAGAGACAGTAGATATAGCTGGTCTGTCATATTATCATAGAGACAGTAGATCTAGCTGTTCTGTCATATTATCATAGAGACAGTAGATCTAGCTGGTCTGTCATATTATAATAGAGACAGTAGATCTAGCTGGTCTGTCATAATATAATAGAGACAGCAGATCTAGATGGTCTGTCATAATATAATGGAGAAGGTAGATCTAGCTGGTCTGTCATAATGTAATAGAGACAGTAGATCTAGCTGGTCTGTCATAATATAATAGAAACAGTTGATCTAGCTGGTCTGTCATAATACAATAGAGACAGTCGATCTAGCTGGTCTGTCATATTATAATAGAGACAGTAGGTCTAGCTGGTCTGTCATATTATAATAGAGACATTTGATCTAGCTCGTCTGTCATATAATAATAGAGACAGTAGAGCTAGCTGGTCTGTCATATTATAATAGAGACAGTAGATCTAGCTGGTCTGTCATATTATAATATAGACAGTAGATCTAGCTGGTCTGTCATATTATAATAGAGACAGTAGATCTAGCTGGTCTGTCATAATGTAATAGAGACAGTAGATCTAGCTGGTCTGTCATAATATAATAGAAACAGTTGATCTAGCTGGTCTGTCATAATATAATAGAAACCGTTGATCTAGCTGGTTGGTCATATTATAATCGAGACAGTAGATCTAGCTGGTCTGTCATATTATAACAAAGACAGTAGATCTAGCTGGTCTGTCATAATATAATAGAAACAGTTGATCTAGCTGGTCTGTCATAATATAATAGAAACCGTTGATCTAGCTGGTTGGTCATATTATAATCGAGACAGTAGATCTAGCTGGTCTGTCATAATATAATAGAAACAGTTGATCTAGCTGGTCTGTCATAATACAATAGAGACAGTTGATCTAGCTGGTCTGTCATAGTATAATAGAGACAATAGATCTAGCTGGTCTGTCATATTATAATAGAGACAGTCGATCTAGCTGGTCTGTCATATTATAATAGAGACAGTAGATCTAACTGGTCTGTGATAATATAAAAGAGACAGTAGATCTAGCTGGTTTGTCATATTATAATAGAGACAGTAGATCTAGCTGGTCTGTCATATTATAATAGAGAGAGTAGATCTAGCTGGTCTGTCATAATATAATAGAAACTGTTAATCTAGCTGGTCTGTCATAAAATAATAGAGACAGTAGATCTAGCTGGTCTGTCATATTATAATAGAGACAGTAGGTCTAGCTTGTCTGGAATATTATCATAGAGACAGTAGATCTAGCTGGTCTGTCATATTATAATAGAGACAGTAGGTCTAGCTGGTCTGTCATTATATAAGAGAGACAGTTTATCGAGATGGTCTGTCATAATATAATAGAGACAGTAGATCTAGCTGGTCTGTCATATTATCATAGAGACAGTAGATCTAGCTGGTCTGTCATAATATAATAGAGACAGCAGATCTAGATGGTCTGTCATAATATAATGGAGAAGGTAGATCTAGCTGGTCTGTCATAATGTAATAGAGACAGTAGATCTAGCTGGTCTGTCATATTATAATAGAGACAGTAGGTCTAGCTGGTCTGTCATATTATAATAGAGACATTTGATCTAGCTCGTCTGTCATATAATAATAGAGACAGTAGAGCTAGCTGGTCTGTCATATTATAATAGAGACAGTAGATCTAGCTGGTCTGTCATATTATAATATAGACAGTAGATCTAGCTGGTCTGTCATATTATAATAGAGACAGTAGATCTAGCTGGTCCGTCATATTATAACAAAGACAGTAGATCTAGCTGGTCTGTCATATTATAATATAGACAGTAGATCTAGCTGGTCTGTCATAATGTAATAGAGACAGTAGATCTAGCTGGTCTGTCATAATGTAATAGAGACAGTAGATCTAGCTGGTCTGTCATAATATAATAGAAACAGTTGATCTAGCTGGTCTGTCATAATATAATAGAAACCGTTGATCTAGCTGGTTGGTCATATTATAATCGAGACAGTAGATCTAGCTGGTCTGTCATAATATAATAGAAACAGTTGATCTAGCTGGTCTGTCATAATACAATAGAGACAGTTGATCTAGCTGGTCTGTCATAATATAATAGAGACAATAGATCTAGCTGGTCTGTCATATTATAATAGAGACAGTAGATCTAACTGGTGTGTCATATAATAATAGAGACAGTAGATCAAGCTGGTGTGTCATATAATAATAGAGACAGTAGATCAAGCTGGTCTGTCATATTATAATAGAGACAGTAGGTCTAGCTGGTCTGGAATATTATCATAGAGACAGTAGATCTAGCTGGTCCGTCATATTATAATAGAGACAGATCTAGCTGGTCTGTCATATTATAATAGAGACAGTAGATCTAGCTGGTCTGTCATATTATAATAGAGACAGTAGATCTAGCTGGTCCGTCATATTATAATAAAGACAGTAGATCTAGCTGGTCTGTCATAATATAATAGAGACAGTAGATCTAGCTGGTCTGTCATAGTACAATAGAGACAGTATATCTAGCTGGTCTGTCATGATATAATAGAGACAGTAGATCTAGCTGGTCTGTCATAGTACAATAGAGACAGTATATCTAGCTGGTCTGTCATGATATAATAGAGACAGTAGATCTAGCTGGTCTGTCATGATATAAAAGAAACAGTTGATCTAGCTGGTCTGTCATTATATAATAGAGACAGTTTATCGAGCTGGTCTGTCATAATATAATAGAGACAGTAGATATAGCTGGTCTGTCATATTATCATAGAGACAGTAGATCTAGCTGTTCTGTCATATTATCATAGAGACAGTAGATCTAGCTGGTCTGTCATATTATAATAGAGACAGTAGATCTAGCTGGTCTGTCATAATATAATAGAGACAGCAGATCTAGATGGTCTGTCATAATATAATGGAGAAGGTAGATCTAGCTGGTCTGTCATAATGTAATAGAGACAGTAGATCTAGCTGGTCTGTCATAATATAATAGAAACAGTTGATCTAGCTGGTCTGTCATAATACAATAGAGACAGTCGATCTAGCTGGTCTGTCATATTATAATAGAGACAGTAGGTCTAGCTGGTCTGTCATATTATAATAGAGACATTTGATCTAGCTCATCTGTCATATAATAATAGAGACAGTAGAGCTAGCTGGTCTGTCATATTATAATAGAGACAGTAGATCTAGCTGGTGTGTCATATTATAATATAGACAGTAGATCTAGCTGGTCTGTCATATTATAATAGAGACAGTAGATCTAGCTGGTCCGTCATATTATAACAAAGACAGTAGATCTAGCTGGTCTGTCATATTATAATATAGACAGTAGATCTAGCTGGTCTGTCATAATGTAATAGAGACAGTAGATCTAGCTGGTCTGTCATAATATAATAGAAACAGTTGATCTAGCTGGTCTGTCATAATATAATAGAAACCGTTGATCTAGCTGGTTGGTCATATTATAATCGAGACAGTAGATCTAGCTGGTCTGTCATAATATAATAGAAACAGTTGATCTAGCTGGTCTGTCATAATACAATAGAGACAGTTGATCTAGCTGGTCTGTCATAGTATAATAGAGACAATAGATCTAGCTGGTCTGTCATATTATAATAGAGACAGTCGATCTAGCTGGTCTGTCATATTATAATAGAGACAGTAGATCTAACTGGTCTGTGATAATATAAAAGAGACAGTAGATCTAGCTGGTTTGTCATATTATAATAGAGACAGTAGGTCTAGCTGGTCTGTCATATTATAATAGAGACAGTAGGTCTAGCTGGTCTGTCATATTATAATAGAGACAGTAGATCTAGCTGGTGTGTCATATAATAATAGAGACAGTATATCAAGCTGGTGTGTCATATAATAATAGAGACAGTAGATCAAGCTGGTCTGTCATATTATAATAGAGACAGTAGGTCTAGCTTGTCTGGAATATTATCATAGAGACAGTAGATCTAGCTGGTCTGTCATATTATAATAGAGACAGTAGGTCTAGCTGGTCTGGAATATTATCATAGAGACAGTAGATCTAGCTGGTCTGTCATATTATAATAGAGACAGTAGATCTAGCTGGTCTGTCATATTATAATAGAGACAGTAGATCTAGCTGGTCCGTCATATTATAATAGAGACAGATCTAGCTGGTCTGTCATATTATAATAGAGACAGTAGATCTAGCTGGTCTGTCATATTATAATAGAGACAGTAGATCTAGCTGGTCCGTCATATTATAATAAAGACAGTAGATCTAGCTGGTCTGTCATAATATAATAGAGACAGTAGATCTAGCTGGTCTGTCATGAGTACAATAGAGACAGTATATCTAGCTGGTCTGTCATGATATAATAGAGACAGTAGATCTAGCTGGTCTGTCATAGTACAATAGAGACAGTATATCTAGCTGGTCTGTCATGATATAATAGAGACAGTAGATCTAGCTGGTCTGTCATGATATAATAGAGACAGTATATCTAGCTGGTCTGTCATGATATAATAGAGACAGTAGATCTAGCTGGTCTGTCATGATATAATAGAGACAGTAGATCTAGCTGGTCTGTCATAATATAATAGAAACAGTTGATCTAGCTGGTCTGTCATTATATAATAGAGACAGTTTATCGAGCTGGTCTGTCATAATATAATAGAGACAGTAGATCTAGCTGGTCTGTCATATTATCATAGAGACAGTAGATCTAGCTGTTCTGTCATATTATCATAGAGACAGTAGATCTAGCTGGTCTGTCATATTATAATAGAGACAGTAGATCTAGCTGGTCTGTCATAATATAATAGAGACAGCAGATCTAGATGGTCTGTCATAATATAATGGAGAAGGTAGATCTAGCTGGTCTGTCATAATGTAATAGAGACAGTAGATCTAGCTGGTCTGTCATAATATAATAGAAACAGTTGATCTAGCTGGTCTGTCATAATACAATAGAGACAGTTGATCTAGCTGGTCTGTCATAATACAATAGAGACAGTTGATCTAGCTGGTCTGTCATAGTATAATAGAGACAGTTGATCTAGCTGGTCTGTCATAGTATAATAGAGACAATAGATCTAGCTGGTCTGTCATATTATAATAGAGACAGTCGATCTAGCTGGTCTGTCATATTATAATAGAGACAGTAGATCTAACTGGTCTGTGATAATATAAAAGAGACAGTAGATCTAGCTGGTTTGTCATATTATAATAGAGACAGTAGATCTAGCTGGTCTGTCATATTATAATAGAGACAGTAGGTCTAGCTGGTCTGTCATATTATAATAGAGACAGTAGATCTAGCTGGTGTGTCATATAATAATAGAGACAGTATATCAAGCTGGTGTGTCATATAATAATAGAGACAGTAGATCAAGCTGGTCTGTCATATTATAATAGAGACAGTAGGTCTAGCTTGTCTGGAATATTATCATAGAGACAGTAGATCTAGCTGGTCTGTCATATTATAATAGAGACAGTAGGTCTAGCTGGTCTGGAATATTATCATAGAGACAGTAGATCTAGCTGGTCTGTCATATTATAATAGAGACAGTAGATCTAGCTGGTCTGTCATATTATAATAGAGACAGTAGATCTAGCTGGTCTGTCATATTATAATAGAGACAGTAGGTCTAGCTGGTCTGGAATATTATCATAGAGACAGTAGATCTAGCTGGTCTGTCATATTATAATAGAGACAGTAGATCTAGCTGGTCTGTCATATTATAATAGAGACAGTAGATCTAGCTGGTCCGTCATATTATAATAAAGACAGTAGATCTAGCTGGTCTGTCATAATATAATAGAGACAGTAGATCTAGCTGGTCTGTCATAGTACAATAGAGACAGTATATCTAGCTGGTCTGTCATGATATAATAGAGACAGTAGATCTAGCTGGTCTGTCATAGTACAATAGAGACAGTATATCTAGCTGGTCTGTCATGATATAATAGAGACAGTAGATCTAGCTGGTCTGTCATGATATAATAGAGACAGTATATCTAGCTGGTCTGTCATGATATAATAGAGACAGTAGATCTAGCTGGTCTGTCATGATATAATAGAGACAGTAGATCTAGCTGGTCTGTCATAATATAATAGAAACAGTTGATCTAGCTGGTCTGTCATTATATAATAGAGACAGTTTATCGAGCTGGTCTGTCATAATATAATAGAGACAGTAGATCTAGCTGGTCTGTCATATTATCATAGAGACAGTAGATCTAGCTGTTCTGTCATATTATCATAGAGACAGTAGATCTAGCTGGTCTGTCATATTATAATAGAGACAGTAGATCTAGCTGGTCTGTCATAATATAATAGAGACAGCAGATCTAGATGGTCTGTCATAATATAATGGAGAAGGTAGATCTAGCTGGTCTGTCATAATGTAATAGAGACAGTAGATCTAGCTGGTCTGTCATAATATAATAGAAACAGTTGATCTAGCTGGTCTGTCATAATACAATAGAGACAGTTGATCTAGCTGGTCTGTCATAATACAATAGAGACAGTTGATCTAGCTGGTCTGTCATAGTATAATAGAGACAGTTGATCTAGCTGGTCTGTCATAGTATAATAGAGACAATAGATCTAGCTGGTCTGTCATATTATAATAGAGACAGTCGATCTAGCTGGTCTGTCATATTATAATAGAGACAGTAGATCTAACTGGTCTGTGATAATATAAAGAGACAGTAGATCTAGCTGGTTTGTCATATTATAATAGAGACAGTAGATCTAGCTGGTCTGTCATATTATAATAGAGACAGTAGGTCTAGCTGGTCTGTCATATTATAATAGAGACAGTAGATCTAGCTGGTGTGTCATATAATAATAGAGACAGTATATCAAGCTGGTGTGTCATATAATAATAGAGACAGTAGATCAAGCTGGTCTGTCATATTATAATAGAGACAGTAGGTCTAGCTTGTCTGGAATATTATCATAGAGACAGTAGATCTAGCTGGTCTGTCATATTATAATAGAGACAGTAGGTCTAGCTGGTCTGGAATATTATCATAGAGACAGTAGATCTAGCTGGTCTGTCATATTATAATAGAGACAGTAGATCTAGCTGGTCTGTCATATTATAATAGAGACAGTAGATCTAGCTGGTCCGTCATATTATAATAAAGACAGTAGATCTAGCTGGTCTGTCATAATATAATAGAGACAGTAGATCTAGCTGGTCTGTCATAGTACAATAGAGACAGTATATCTAGCTGGTCTGTCATGATATAATAGAGACAGTAGATCTAGCTGGTCTGTCATAGTACAATAGAGACAGTATATCTAGCTGGTCTGTCATGATATAATAGAGACAGTAGATCTAGCTGGTCTGTCATGATATAATAGAGACAGTATATCTAGCTGGTCTGTCATGATATAATAGAGACAGTAGATCTAGCTGGTCTGTCATGATATAATAGAGACAGTAGATCTAGCTGGTCTGTCATAATATAATAGAAACAGTTGATCTAGCTGGTCTGTCATTATATAATAGAGACAGTTTATCGAGCTGGTCTGTCATAATATAATAGAGACAGTAGATCTAGCTGGTCTGTCATATTATCATAGAGACAGTAGATCTAGCTGTTCTGTCATATTATCATAGAGACAGTAGATCTAGCTGGTCTGTCATATTATAATAGAGACAGTAGATCTAGCTGGTCTGTCATAATATAATAGAGACAGTAGATCTAGCTGGTCTGTCATAATACAATAGAGACAGTAGATCTAGCTGGTCTGTCAATATATAATAGAGACAGTAGATCTAGCTGGTCTGTGATAATATAATAGAGACAGTAGATCTAGCTGGTCTCTCATAATACAATGGAGACAGTAGATCTAGCTGGTCTGTCATATTATAATAGAGAGAGTAGATCTAGCTGGTCTGTCATAATATAATATAAACTGTTGATCTAGCTGGTCTGTCATAAAATAATAGAGACAGTAGATCTAGCTGGTCTGTCATATTATAATAGAGACAGTAGATCTAGCTGGTCTGTCATATTATAATAGAGACAGTAGATCTAGCTGGTCTGTCATATAATAGAGACAGTAGATCTAGCTGGTCTGTCATATTATAATAGAGACAGTAGATCTAGCTGGTCTGTCATATTATAATAGAGACAGTAGATCTAGCTGGTCCGTCATATTATAATAGAGACAGATCTAGCTGGTCTGTCATATTATAATAGAGACAGTAGATCTAGCTGGTCCGTCATATTATAATAAAGACAGTAGATCTAGCTGGTATGTCACATTATAATAGAGACAGATCTAGCTGGTCTGTCATATTATAATAGAGACAGTAGATCTAGCTGGTCTGTCATATTATAATAGAGACAGTAGATCTAGCTGGTCCGTCATATTATAATATTGACAGTAGATCTAGGTGGTCTGTCATAATATAATAGAGACAGTAGATCTAGCTGGTCTCTCATAATACAATGGAGACAGTAGATCTAGCTGGTCTGTCATATTATAATAAAGACAGTAGATCTAGCTGGTTTGTTATATTATAATAGAGACAGATCTAGCTGGTCTGTCATATTTTAACAGAGACAGTAGATCTAGCTGGTCTGTCATCTTATAATAGAGACAGTAGATCTAGCTGGTCTGTCATGATATAATAGAGACAGTAGATCTAGCTGGTCTGTCATATCATAATAGAGACAGTAGATCTAGCTGGTCTGTCATATCATAATAGAGACAGTAGATCTAGCTGGTCTGTCATATTATAATAGAGACAGTAGATCTAGCTGATCTGTCATATTATAATAGAAACAGTTGATCTAGCTGGTCTGTCATAATATAATTGAGACTGTAGATCTAGCTGGTCTGTCATATCATAATAGAGACAGTTGATCTAGCTGGTCTGTCATAGTACAATAGAGACAGTATATCTAGCTGGTCTGTCATTATATAGTAGAGACAGTAGATCTAGCTGGTCTGTCATAATATAATAGAGACAGTTGATCTAGCTGGTCTGTCATTATATAATAGAGACAGTTTATCTAGCTGGTCTGTCATAGTATAATAGAGACAATAGATCTAGCTGGTCTGTCATATTATCATAGAGACAGTAGATCTAGCTGGTCTGTCATATTATAATAAAGACAGGAGATCTAGCTGGTATGTCATATTATAATAGAGACAGATCTAGCTGGAAAGTCATATTATAATAGAGAAAGTAGATGTAGCTGGTCTGTCATATTTTTATTGAGACAGTAGATCTAGCTGGTCTGTCATAGTACAATAGAGACAGTATATCTAGCTGGTCTGTCATGATATAATAGAGACAGTAGATCTAGCTGGTCTGTCATAGTACAATAGAGACAGTATATCTAGCTGGTCTGTCATGATATAATAGAGACAGTAGATCTAGCTGGTCTGTCATGATATAATAGAGACAGTATATCTAGCTGGTCTGTCATGATATAATAGAGACAGTAGATCTAGCTGGTCTGTCATGATATAATAGAGACAGTAGATCTAGCTGGTCTGTCATAATATAATAGAAACAGTTGATCTAGCTGGTCTGTCATTATATAATAGAGACAGTTTATCGAGCTGGTCTGTCATAATATAATAGAGACAGTAGATCTAGCTGGTCTGTCATATTATCATAGAGACAGTAGATCTAGCTGTTCTGTCATATTATCATAGAGACAGTAGATCTAGCTGGTCTGTCATATTATAATAGAGACAGTAGATCTAGCTGGTCTGTCATAATATAATAGAGACAGCAGATCTAGATGGTCTGTCATAATATAATGGAGAAGGTAGATCTAGCTGGTCTGTCATAATGTAATAGAGACAGTAGATCTAGCTGGTCTGTCATAATATAATAGAAACAGTTGATCTAGCTGGTCTGTCATAATACAATAGAGACAGTTGATCTAGCTGGTCTGTCATAATACAATAGAGACAGTTGATCTAGCTGGTCTGTCATAGTATAATAGAGACAGTTGATCTAGCTGGTCTGTCATAGTATAATAGAGACAATAGATCTAGCTGGTCTGTCATATTATAATAGAGACAGTCGATCTAGCTGGTCTGTCATATTATAATAGAGACAGTAGATCTAACTGGTCTGTGATAATATAAAAGAGACAGTAGATCTAGCTGGTTTGTCATATTATAATAGAGACAGTAGATCTAGCTGGTCTGTCATATTATAATAGAGACAGTAGGTCTAGCTGGTCTGTCATATTATAATAGAGACAGTAGATCTAGCTGGTGTGTCATATAATAATAGAGACAGTATATCAAGCTGGTGTGTCATATAATAATAGAGACAGTAGATCAAGCTGGTCTGTCATATTATAATAGAGACAGTAGGTCTAGCTTGTCTGGAATATTATCATAGAGACAGTAGATCTAGCTGGTCTGTCATATTATAATAGAGACAGTAGGTCTAGCTGGTCTGGAATATTATCATAGAGACAGTAGATCTAGCTGGTCTGTCATATTATAATAGAGACAGTAGATCTAGCTGGTCTGTCATATTATAATAGAGACAGTAGATCTAGCTGGTCTGTCATATTATAATAGAGACAGTAGGTCTAGCTGGTCTGGAATATTATCATAGAGACAGTAGATCTAGCTGGTCTGTCATATTATAATAGAGACAGTAGATCTAGCTGGTCTGTCATATTATAATAGAGACAGTAGATCTAGCTGGTCCGTCATATTATAATAAAGACAGTAGATCTAGCTGGTCTGTCATAATATAATAGAGACAGTAGATCTAGCTGGTCTGTCATAGTACAATAGAGACAGTATATCTAGCTGGTCTGTCATGATATAATAGAGACAGTAGATCTAGCTGGTCTGTCATAGTACAATAGAGACAGTATATCTAGCTGGTCTGTCATGATATAATAGAGACAGTAGATCTAGCTGGTCTGTCATGATATAATAGAGACAGTATATCTAGCTGGTCTGTCATGATATAATAGAGACAGTAGATCTAGCTGGTCTGTCATGATATAATAGAGACAGTAGATCTAGCTGGTCTGTCATAATATAATAGAAACAGTTGATCTAGCTGGTCTGTCATTATATAATAGAGACAGTTTATCTAGCTGGTCTGTCATAATATAATAGAGACAGTAGATCTAGCTGGTCTGTCATATTATCATAGAGACAGTAGATCTAGCTGTTCTGTCATATTATCATAGAGACAGTAGATCTAGCTGGTCTGTCATATTATAATAGAGACAGTAGATCTAGCTGGTCTGTCATAATATAATAGAAACAGTTGATCTAGCTGGTCTGTCATTATATAATAGAGACAGTTTATCGAGCTGGTCTGTCATAATATAATAGAGACAGTAGATCTAGCTGGTCTGTCATATTATCATAGAGACAGTAGATCTAGCTGTTCTGTCATATTATCATAGAGACAGTAGATCTAGCTGGTCTGTCATATTATAATAGAGACAGTAGATCTAGCTGGTCTGTCATAATATAATAGAGACAGCAGATCTAGATGGTCTGTCATAATATAATGGAGAAGGTAGATCTAGCTGGTCTGTCATAATGTAATAGAGACAGTAGATCTAGCTGGTCTGTCATAATATAATAGAAACAGTTGATCTAGCTGGTCTGTCATAATACAATAGAGACAGTTGATCTAGCTGGTCTGTCATAATACAATAGAGACAGTTGATCTAGCTGGTCTGTCATAGTATAATAGAGACAGTTGATCTAGCTGGTCTGTCATAGTATAATAGAGACAATAGATCTAGCTGGTCTGTCATATTATAATAGAGACAGTCGATCTAGCTGGTCTGTCATATTATAATAGAGACAGTAGATCTAACTGGTCTGTGATAATATAAAAGAGACAGTAGATCTAGCTGGTTTGTCATATTATAATAGAGACAGTAGATCTAGCTGGTCTGTCATATTATAATAGAGACAGTAGGTCTAGCTGGTCTGTCATATTATAATAGAGACAGTAGATCTAGCTGGTGTGTCATATAATAATAGAGACAGTATATCAAGCTGGTGTGTCATATAATAATAGAGACAGTAGATCAAGCTGGTCTGTCATATTATAATAGAGACAGTAGGTCTAGCTTGTCTGGAATATTATCATAGAGACAGTAGATCTAGCTGGTCTGTCATATTATAATAGAGACAGTAGGTCTAGCTGGTCTGGAATATTATCATAGAGACAGTAGATCTAGCTGGTCTGTCATATTATAATAGAGACAGTAGATCTAGCTGGTCTGTCATATTATAATAGAGACAGTAGATCTAGCTGGTCCGTCATATTATAATAAAGACAGTAGATCTAGCTGGTCTGTCATAATATAATAGAGACAGTAGATCTAGCTGGTCTGTCATAGTACAATAGAGACAGTATATCTAGCTGGTCTGTCATGATATAATAGAGACAGTAGATCTAGCTGGTCTGTCATAGTACAATAGAGACAGTATATCTAGCTGGTCTGTCATGATATAATAGAGACAGTAGATCTAGCTGGTCTGTCATGATATAATAGAGACAGTATATCTAGCTGGTCTGTCATGATATAATAGAGACAGTAGATCTAGCTGGTCTGTCATGATATAATAGAGACAGTAGATCTAGCTGGTCTGTCATAATATAATAGAAACAGTTGATCTAGCTGGTCTGTCATTATATAATAGAGACAGTTTATCGAGCTGGTCTGTCATAATATAATAGAGACAGTAGATCTAGCTGGTCTGTCATATTATCATAGAGACAGTAGATCTAGCTGTTCTGTCATATTATCATAGAGACAGTAGATCTAGCTGGTCTGTCATATTATAATAGAGACAGTAGATCTAGCTGGTCTGTCATAATATAATAGAGACAGCAGATCTAGATGGTCTGTCATAATATAATAGAAACAGTTGATCTAGCTGGTCTGTCATTATATAATAGAGACAGTAGATCTAGCTGGTCTGTCATAATATAATAGAGACAGTAGATCTAGCTGGTCTCTCATAATACAATGGAGACAGTAGATCTAGCTGGTCTGTCATATTATAATAGAGAGAGTAGATCTAGCTGGTCTGTCATAATATAATAGAAACTGTTGATCTAGCTGGTCTGTCATAAAATAATAGAGACAGTAGATCTAGCTGGTCTGTCATATTATAATAGAGACAGTAGATCTAGCTGGTCTGTCATATTATAATAGAGACAGTAGATCTAGCTGGTCTGTCATATAATAGAGACAGTAGATCTAGCTGGTCTGTCATATTATAATAGAGACAGTAGATCTAGCTGGTCTGTCATATTATAATAGAGACAGTAGATCTAGCTGGTCCGTCATATTATAATAGAGACAGATCTAGCTGGTCTGTCATATTATAATAGAGACAGTAGATCTAGCTGGTCCGTCATATTATAATAAAGACAGTAGATCTAGCTGGTATGTCACATTATAATAGAGACAGATCTAGCTGGTCTGTCATATTATAATAGAGACAGTAGATCTAGCTGGTCTGTCATATTATAATAGAGACAGTAGATCTAGCTGGTCTGTCATATTATAATATTGACAGTAGATCTAGGTGGTCTGTCATAATATAATAGAGACAGTAGATCTAGCTGGTCTCTCATAATACAATGGAGACAGTAGATCTAGCTGGTCTGTCATATTATAATAAAGACAGTAGATCTAGCTGGTTTGTTATATTATAATAGAGACAGTAGATCTAGCTGGTCTGTCATATTTTAACAGAGACAGTAGATCTAGCTGGTCTGTCATCTTATAATAGAGACAGTAGATCTAGCTGGTCTGTCATGATATAATAGAGACAGTAGATCTAGCTGGTCTGTCATATCATAATAGAGACAGTAGATCTAGCTGGTCTGTCATATCATAATAGAGACAGTAGATCTAGCTGGTCTGTCATATTATAATAGAGACAGTAGATCTAGCTGGTCTGTCATCTTATAATAGAGACAGTAGATCTAGCTGGTCTGTCATAATATAATTGAGACTGTAGATCTAGCTGGTCTGTCATATCATAATAGAGACAGTTGATCTAGCTGGTCTGTCATAGTACAATAGAGACAGTATATCTAGCTGGTCTGTCATTAAATAGTAGAGACAGTAGATCTAGCTGGTCTGTCATAATATAATAGAAACAGTTGATCTAGCTGGTCTGTCATTATATAATAGAGACAGTTTATCTAGCTGGTCTGTCATAGTATAATAGAGACAATAGATCTAGCTGGTCTGTCATATTATCATAGAGACAGTAGATCTAGCTGGTCTGTCATATTATAATAAAGACAGGAGATCTAGCTGGTATGTCATATTATAATAGAGACAGATCTAGCTGGAAAGTCATATTATAATAGAGAAAGTAGATGTAGCTGGTCTGTCATATTTTTATTGAGACAGTAGATCTAGCTGGTCTGTCATATTATAATAAAGACAGTAGATCTAGCTGGTCTGTCATATTATAATAGAGACAGTAGATCTAGCTGGTCTGTCATATTATCACAGAGACAGTAGATCTAGCTGGTCTGTCATATTATAATAAAGACAGTAGATCTAGCTGGTATGTCATATTATAATAGAGACAGTAGATCTAGCTGGTCTGTCATGTTATAATAGAGACAGATCTAGCTGGTCTGTCATATTTTAATAGAGACAGTAGATCTAGCTGGTCTGTCATCTTATAATAGAGACAGTAGATCTAGCTGGTCTCATAATACAATGGAGACAGTATAGAGACAGTAGATCTAGCTGGTCTGTCATATTATAATAGAGACAGTAGATCTAGCTGGTCTGTCATATTATAATAGAGACAGTAGATCTAGCTGGTCTGTCATAATATAATAGAGACAGTAGATCTAGCTGGTCTGTCATAATATAATAGAGACAGTAGATCTAGCTGGTCTGTCATATATATAATAGAGACAGTAGATCTAGCTGGTCTGTCATAATATAATAGAGACAGTAGATCTAGCTGGTCTGTCATATTATAATAGAGACAGTAGATCTAGCTGGTCTGTCATATTATAATAGAGACAGTAGATCTAGCTGGTCTGTCATATTATAATAGAGACAGTAGATCTAGCTGGTCTGTCATATTATAATAGAGACAGTAGATCTAGCTGGTCTGTCATATTATAATAGAGACAGTAGATCTAGCTGGTCTGTCATATTATAATAGAGACAGTAGATCTAGCTGGTCTGTCATATTATAATAGAGACAGTAGATCTAGCTGGTCTGTCATATTATAATAGAGACAGTAGATCTAGCTGGTCTGTCATATTATAATAGAGACAGTAGATCTAGCTGGTCTGTCATATTATAATAGAGACAGTAGATCTAGCTGGTCTGTCATATTATAATAGAGACAGTAGATCTAGCTGGTCTGTCATATTATAATAGAGACAGTAGATCTAGCTGGTCTGTCATAATATAATAGAGACAGTAGATCTAGCTGGTCTGTCATAATATAATAGAGACAGTAGATCTAGCTGGTCTGTCATAATATAATAGAGACAGTAGATCTAGCTGGTCTGTCATATTATAATAGAGACAGTAGATCTAGCTGGTCTGTCATAATATAATAGAGACAGTAGATCTAGCTGGTCTGTCATATTATAATAGAGACAGTAGATCTAGCTGGTCTGTCATATTATAATAGAGACAGTAGATCTAGCTGGTCTGTCATATTATAATAGAGACAGTAGATCTAGCTGGTCTGTCATATTATAATAGAGACAGTAGATCTAGCTGGTCTGTCATATTATAATAGAGACAGTAGATCTAGCTGGTCTGTCATATTATAATAGAGACAGTAGATCTAGCTGGTCTGTCATATTATAATAGAGACAGTAGATCTAGCTGGTCTGTCATATTATAATAGAGACAGTAGATCTAGCTGGTCTGTCATATTATAATAGAGACAGTAGATCTAGCTGGTCTGTCATATATATAATAGAGACAGTAGATCTAGCTGGTCTGTCATAATATAATAGAGACAGTAGATCTAGCTGGTCTGTCATAATATAATAGAGACAGTAGATCTAGCTGGTCTGTCATATTATAATAGAGACAGTAGATCTAGCTGGTCTGTCATAATATAATAGAGACAGTAGATCTAGCTGGTCTGTCATATTATAATAGAGACAGTAGATCTAGCTGGTCTGTCATATTATAATAGAGACAGTAGATCTAGCTGGTCTGTCATAATATAATAGAGACAGTAGATCTAGCTGGTCTGTCATATTATAATAGAGACAGTAGATCTAGCTGGTCTGTCATAATATAATAGAGACAGTAGATCTAGCTGGTCTGTCATAATATAATAGAGACAGTAGATCTAGCTGGTCTGTCATAATATAATAGAGACAGTAGATCTAGCTGGTCTGTCATAATATAATAGAGACAGTAGATCTAGCTGGTCTGTCATAATATAATAGAGACAGTAGATCTAGCTGGTCTGTCATAATATAATAGAGACAGTAGATCTAGCTGGTCTGTCATAATATAATAGAGACAGTAGATCTAGCTGGTCTGTCATATTATAATAGAGACAGTAGATCTAGCTGGTCTGTCATAATATAATAGAGACAGTAGATCTAGCTGGTCTGTCATAATATAATAGAGACAGTAGATCTAGCTGGTCTGTCATAATATAATAGAGACAGTAGATCTAGCTGGTCTGTCATATTATAATAGAGACAGTAGATCTAGCTGGTCTGTCATATTATAATAGAGACAGTAGATCTAGCTGGTCTGTCATATTATAATAGAGACAGTAGATCTAGCTGGTCTGTCATATTATAATAGAGACAGTAGATCTAGCTGGTCTGTCATAATATAATAGAGACAGTAGATCTAGCTGGTCTGTCATATTATAATAGAGACAGTAGATCTAGCTGGTCTGTCATATTATAATAGAGACAGTAGATCTAGCTGGTCTGTCATATTATAATAGAGACAGTAGATCTAGCTGGTCTGTCATAATATAATAGAGACAGTAGATCTAGCTGGTCTGTCATATTATAATAGAGACAGTAGATCTAGCTGGTCTGTCATAATATAATAGAGACAGTAGATCTAGCTGGTCTGTCATATTATAATAGAGACAGTAGATCTAGCTGGTCTGTCATAATATAATAGAGACAGTAGATCTAGCTGGTCTGTCATATTATAATAGAGACAGTAGATCTAGCTGGTCTGTCATATTATAATAGAGACAGTAGATCTAGCTGGTCTGTCATATTATAATAGAGACAGTAGATCTAGCTGGTCTGTCATAATATAATAGAGACAGTAGATCTAGCTGCTCTGTCATATTATAATAGAGACAGTAGATCTAGCTGGTCTGTCATAATATAATAGAGACAGTAGATCTAGCTGGTCTGTCATATTATAATAGAGACAGTAGATCTAGCTGGTCTGTCATAATATAATAGAGACAGTAGATCTAGCTGGTCTGTCATATTGTAATAGAGACAGTAGATCTAGCTGGTCTGTCATATATAATAGAGACAGTAGATCTAGCTGGTCTGTCATAATATAATAGAGACAGTAGATCTAGCTGGTCTGTCATATTATAATAGAGACAGTAGATCTAGCTGGTCTGTCATATTATAATAGAGACAGTAGATCTAGCTGGTCTGTCATAATATAATAGAGACAGTAGATCTAGCTGGTCTGTCATAATATAATAGAGACAGTAGATCTAGCTGGTCTGTCATAATATAATAGAGACAGTAGATCTAGCTGGTCTGTCATAATATAATAGAGACAGTAGATCTAGCTGGTCTGTCATAATATAATAGAGACAGTAGATCTAGCTGGTCTGTCATAATATAATAGAGACAGTAGATCTAGCTGGTCTGTCATAATATAATAGAGACAGTAGATCTAGCTGGTCTGTCATATTATAATAGAGACAGTAGATCTAGCTGGTCTGTCATAATATAATAGAGACAGTAGATCTAGCTGGTCTGTCATAATATAATAGAGACAGTAGATCTAGCTGGTCTGTCATAATATAATAGAGACAGTAGATCTAGCTGGTCTGTCATAATATAATAGAGACAGTAGATCTAGCTGGTCTGTCATATTATAATAGAGACAGTAGATCTAGCTGGTCTGTCATAATATAATAGAGACAGTAGATCTAGCTGGTCTGTCATATTATAATAGAGACAGTAGATCTAGCTGGTCTGTCATAATATAATAGAGACAGTAGATCTAGCTGGTCTGTCATAATATAATAGAGACAGTAGATCTAGCTGGTCTGTCATATTATAATAGAGACAGTAGATCTAGCTGGTCTGTCATAATATAATAGAGACAGTAGATCTAGCTGGTCTGTCATAATATAATAGAGACAGTAGATCTAGCTGGTCTGTCATAATATAATAGAGACAGTAGATCTAGCTGGTCTGTCATAATATAATAGAGACAGTAGATCTAGCTGGTCTGTCATAATATAATAGAGACAGTAGATCTAGCTGGTCTGTCATAATATAATAGAGACAGTAGATCTAGCTGGTCTGTCATAATATAATAGAGACAGTAGATCTAGCTGGTCTGTCATAATATAATAGAGACAGTAGATCTAGCTGGTCTGTCATAATATAATAGAGACAGTAGATCTAGCTGGTCTGTCATATTATAATAGAGACAGTAGATCTAGCTGGTCTGTCATATTATAATAGAGACAGTAGATCTAGCTGGTCTGTCATATTATAATAGAGACAGTAGATCTAGCTGGTCTGTCATAATATAATAGAGACAGTAGATCTAGCTGGTCTGTCATATTATAATAGAGACAGTAGATCTAGCTGGTCTGTCATAATATAATAGAGACAGTAGATCTAGCTGGTCTGTCATATTATAATAGAGACAGTAGATCTAGCTGGTCTGTCATATTATAATAGAGACAGTAGATCTAGCTGGTCTGTCATAATATAATAGAGACAGTAGATCTAGCTGGTCTGTCATAATATAATAGAGACAGTAGATCTAGCTGGTCTGTCATATTATAATAGAGACAGTAGATCTAGCTGGTCTGTCATAATATAATAGAGACAGTAGATCTAGCTGGTCTGTCATATTATAATAGAGACAGTAGATCTAGCTGGTCTGTCATAATATAATAGAGACAGTAGATCTAGCTGGTCTGTCATAATATAATAGAGACAGTAGATCTAGCTGGTCTGTCATAATATAATAGAGACAGTAGATCTAGCTGGTCTGTCATATTATAATAGAGACAGTAGATCTAGCTGGTCTGTCATAATATAATAGAGACAGTAGATCTAGCTGGTCTGTCATAATATAATAGAGACAGTAGATCTAGCTGGTCTGTCATATTATAATAGAGACAGTAGATCTAGCTGGTCTGTCATAATATAATAGAGACAGTAGATCTAGCTGGTCTGTCATATTATAATAGAGACAGTAGATCTAGCTGGTCTGTCATATTATAATAGAGACAGTAGATCTAGCTGGTCTGTCATAATATAATAGAGACAGTAGATCTAGCTGGTCTGTCATAATATAATAGAGACAGTAGATCTAGCTGGTCTGTCATATTATAATAGAGACAGTAGATCTAGCTGGTCTGTCATATTATAATAGAGACAGTAGATCTAGCTGGTCTGTCATAATATAATAGAGACAGTAGATCTAGCTGGTCTGTCATAATATAATAGAGACAGTAGATCTAGCTGGTCTGTCATAATATAATAGAGACAGTAGATCTAGCTGGTCTGTCATATTATAATAGAGACAGTAGATCTAGCTGGTCTGTCATAATATAATAGAGACAGTAGATCTAGCTGGTCTGTCATATTATAATAGAGACAGTAGATCTAGCTGGTCTGTCATAATATAATAGAGACAGTAGATCTAGCTGGTCTGTCATAATATAATAGAGACAGTAGATCTAGCTGGTCTGTCATATTATAATAGAGACAGTAGATCTAGCTGGTCTGTCATAATATAATAGAGACAGTAGATCTAGCTGGTCTGTCATATTATAATAGAGACAGTAGATCTAGCTGGTCTGTCATAATATAATAGAGACAGTAGATCTAGCTGGTCTGTCATAATATAATAGAGACAGTAGATCTAGCTGGTCTGTCATAATATAATAGAGACAGTAGATCTAGCTGGTCTGTCATAATATAATAGAGACAGTAGATCTAGCTGGTCTGTCATATTATAATAGAGACAGTAGATCTAGCTGGTCTGTCATAATATAATAGAGACAGTAGATCTAGCTGGTCTGTCATATTATAATAGAGACAGTAGATCTAGCTGGTCTGTCATATTATAATAGAGACAGTAGATCTAGCTGGTCTGTCATATTATAATAGAGACAGTAGATCTAGCTGGTCTGTCATAATATAATAGAGACAGTAGATCTAGCTGGTCTGTCATAATATAATAGAGACAGTAGATCTAGCTGGTCTGTCATAATATAATAGAGACAGTAGATCTAGCTGGTCTGTCATATATATAATAGAGACAGTAGATCTAGCTGGTCTGTCATAATATAATAGAGACAGTAGATCTAGCTGGTCTGTCATAATATAATAGAGACAGTAGATCTAGCTGGTCTGTCATAATATAATAGAGACAGTAGATCTAGCTGGTCTGTCATATTATAATAGAGACAGTAGATCTAGCTGGTCTGTCATATTATAATAGAGACAGTAGATCTAGCTGGTCTGTCATAATATAATAGAGACAGTAGATCTAGCTGGTCTGTCATAATATAATAGAGACAGTAGATCTAGCTGGTCTGTCATATTATAATAGAGACAGTAGATCTAGCTGGTCTGTCATAATATAATAGAGACAGTAGATCTAGCTGGTCTGTCATAATATAATAGAGACAGTAGATCTAGCTGGTCTGTCATAATATAATAGAGACAGTAGATCTAGCTGGTCTGTCATAATATAATAGAGACAGTAGATCTAGCTGGTCTGTCATAATATAATAGAGACAGTAGATCTAGCTGGTCTGTCATAATATAATAGAGACAGTAGATCTAGCTGGTCTGTCATATTATAATAGAGACAGTAGATCTAGCTGGTCTGTCATAATATAATAGAGACAGTAGATCTAGCTGGTCTGTCATAATATAATAGAGACAGTAGATCTAGCTGGTCTGTCATAATATAATAGAGACAGTAGATCTAGCTGGTCTGTCATATTATAATAGAGACAGTAGATCTAGCTGGTCTGTCATAATATAATAGAGACAGTAGATCTAGCTGGTCTGTCATAATATAATAGAGACAGTAGATCTAGCTGGTCTGTCATAATATAATAGAGACAGTAGATCTAGCTGGTCTGTCATATTATAATAGAGACAGTAGATCTAGCTGGTCTGTCATAATATAATAGAGACAGTAGATCTAGCTGGTCTGTCATAATATAATAGAGACAGTAGATCTAGCTGGTCTGTCATAATATAATAGAGACAGTAGATCTAGCTGGTCTGTCATAATATAATAGAGACAGTAGATCTAGCTGGTCTGTCATAATATAATAGAGACAGTAGATCTAGCTGGTCTGTCATAATATAATAGAGACAGTAGATCTAGCTGGTCTGTCATAATATAATAGAGACAGTAGATCTAGCTGGTCTGTCATAATATAATAGAGACAGTAGATCTAGCTGGTCTGTCATAATATAATAGAGACAGTAGATCTAGCTGGTCTGTCATATATATAATAGAGACAGTAGATCTAGCTGGTCTGTCATAATATAATAGAGACAGTAGATCTAGCTGGTCTGTCATAATATAATAGAGACAGTAGATCTAGCTGGTCTGTCATAATATAATAAAGACAGTAGATCTAGCTGGTCTGTCATAATATAATAGAGACAGTGGATCTAGCTGGTCTGTCATAATATAATAGACACAGTAGATCTAGCTGGTCTGTCATAATATAATAGAGACAGTAGATCTAGCTGGTCTGTCATAATATAATAGAGACAGTAGATCTAGCTGGCCTGTCATAATATAATAGACACAGTAGATCTATCTGGTCTGTCATAATATAATAGAGACAGTAGATCTAGCTGGTCTGTCATAATATAATAGAGACAGTAGATCTAGTTGGTCTGTCATAATATATTAGAGATGGTAGATCTAGCTGGCCTGTCATAATATAATAGAGACAATAGATCTAGCTGGTATGTCATATTATAATAGAGACAGTAGATCTAGCTGGTCTGTCATACCTTAAGGGAACATTTCGCATTTGCCGTATGGTTAATGAGAAAGTGCACATTGCAAATGTACGGTCCCTTACTAGACGTCCGAAAACGTTTTTAAAATTCGCGGACGGCGTCGGGCCGAGCGGCAGGGCCGGACCTACCAGGAAGTCATCAAATGAACTTTGTCGGACATTCGGTTTCCGTTTCACAAAAATAATAAGATTTTGGTCATTTTTCCACTGTCCCAGAATATCCCACAGGGGGCATAAGCAATCATATTGCTATCGGACAAAACATCACGATTCACGACGGGGCCTTATCTCGAAAACGGAAAATATTTCGAAGCCGAAACTCGGTGAGCGTAGGTTTGGCATAATGGGCAGTTGGCCCCGAACAAGATGGCGTCCAGGCCTCAACGGTTTTGAGTTATGGCCATTTATCTGGGATTAAAGGTCCAAAATGAAAATAGAGAAATTATTTTTCCACTTCATGTCAAAGTCAAGGAGCCTCCGGTGTCAATAAAAAAGAACCAGCCATTTATCTATCGTCATTTAAGAGAAATCGTACAATGACAGATTGGTGATGTTCACGGATAGGTGTTTTTTTTTTCAACGGTTACAGATCTAGTTGCAGGGTGTTCTTACGAATCTTTTTAAAGTGTGCTGCGGAGCTCTGCGAGATTTCTGTGATTTTCTATGATTTTCTGAAATAACACACACTCACTAAACCCTCTGTAAATAACTCAGTTCTTAACGTAAAGACTTAAAACTCAGGATTCTGTAAAGGCATACCCCAATCAGGATATGGGTTTATTTATAGCTTCCTGTGCCAACCGGAAGTGCCTTAAATGATGTCATAGTGGCAGTTATCAAGGGTTAAAAAGGTCAGATCTTTTCAAAACTTCATATGTGTGATTAGGCAATCCCCATAAACTGTAAGTCAGTCATTTCTCCCAACAGATGTCAAAGAAAAGCTCTCACACACACACACAGCAAGGATGGAGTGACAAAGTGCGGTGCTTAAAGACACAGAGAGCAGGCAATGGCATTACCATAATCCCTAGGCCGTGCCGAGTTCAACGAGATATCCCGCTTGACCGTAGCTCGCTTACATTTTACAACCATATTTTTATTTTTGGGTTACCAGGTGCCTATTTTAAACAGTCCATAAAGCACTCAGGGCGGCCCCCATGGATAGAGGGTCGTAGTAGGGTACTCCCATAGCGGGCATGGACAATAGGAGTCCCGGTAAATGCATTTACAACCATATTTTTATTTTTGGGTTACCAGTTGCACAACAACGCACGTGCATTTGCAATATGATTCTATAGTGAAAAAACACCACCAAATGGACATGATGAAATCAACACAACGAGTGATGGAAAGGAACAACTATCACTGCTCGGCCATCCTGTGTTCATCAGGCCAGTCAATTTTGCATTTTTGAGCATGTCAAATTTCATATGGTAAATGCCCATTGAACCATATTGCAAATGCACGTGCACTTGCAATATGATTGTATGTGAAAAGACATCACAAAATGGACAGGATGAAGTCAACACAACGAGCGATGGAAAGGAGCAACTATCACTGCCAGGCCATCCCGAGTTCATCTGGCCAGTCAATTTTGCATTTCTGCAGGATTTTTGAGCATGTCAAATTTCATATGGTAAATGCCCATTGAACCATATTGCAAATGCACGTGCACTTGCAATATGATTGTATGTGAAAAGACATCACCAAATGGACATGATGAAATCAACACAACGAGTGATGGAAAGGAACAACTATCACTGCTCGGCCATCCTGTGTTCATCAGGCCAGTCAATTTTGCATTTTTGAGCATGTCAAATTTCATATGGTAGAATACAACTAAAGTATGTTGATACAGTTCTTATACGTGTGTAATTGACACAAAATTACAAAAACGGTCCAGAAAGCACTTTTTTAAGGGTGTGTGAAGTTTTTACAAAATTTTGACATTTTTGACTTTTTGACTTTTGACTTCCTATGAAATCATATTGAAAGTGGACAAAACATATTACTTATGCCCATGTAAAAAAAAAAAAAAAAAAAAATATGATGATAAAATTGGACAAAAGTATATTCATACAGTTCTTACACATGTGTAATTGACAAAAAATCGAAAGAATTTCGAAAAACGGTCCAGAAAGCACTTTTTTAAGGGGTGATAAGTTTTTGACAAAAATCATTTTTTCAAAATTTTGCTTTTGGATGTTGACTTGGGTGCCATTTTCCAATATGAAAAACCATGGTGGAGCGAATTCGCCACCTGTTGAATTTTTAAAGTGTTACAATAGGCAATCGCCATATGGCAGTTGCAATACACTTTGCACGAATTTACGCCGAATTGGGTGGTATTGGCCAATGTGTATATGGTTTGTCCGATGCCAATGACTTCCCATCCATTTTTGTCCACTTCAGGGGGGTCTTCCCTTACATATTATAATAGAGACAGTAGATCTAGCTGGTCTGTCATATTATAATAGAGACAGTAGATCTAGCTGGTCTGTCATATTATAATAGAGACAGTAGATCTAGCTGGTCTGTCATGTTATAATTGAGACAGTAGATCTAGCTGGTCTGTCATATTATAATAGAGACAGTAGATCTAGCTGGTCTGTCATAATATAATAGAAACCGTTGATATAGCTGGTCTGTCATATTATAATAGAGACAGTAGATCTAGCTGGTCTGTCATATTATAATAGAGACCGTAGATCTAGCTGGTCTGTCATAATCTAATAGAGACAGTAGATCTAGCTGGTCTCTCATAATACAATGGAGACAGTAGATCTAGCTGGTCTGTCATATTATAAGAGAGAGTAGATCTAGCTGGTCTGTCATAATATAATAGAAACTGTTGATCTAGCTGGTCTGTCATAAAATAATAGAGACAGTAGATGTAGCTGGTCTGTCATATTTTAATAGAGACAGTAGATCTAGCTGGTCTGTCATATTTTAATAGAGACAGTAGATCTAGCTGGTCTGTCATCTTATAATAGAGACAGTAGATCTAGCTGGTCTGTCATATCATAATAGAGACAGTAGATCTAGCTGGTCTGTCATATTATAATAGAGAGAGTAGATCTAGCTGGTCTGTCATAATATAATAGAAACTGTTGATCTAGCTGGTCTGTCATAAAATAATAGAGACAGTAGATGTAGCTGGTCTGTCATATTTTAATAGAGACAGTAGATCTAGCTGGTCTGTCATCTTATAATAGAGACAGTAGATCTAGCTGGTCTGTCATATCATAATAGAGACAGTAGATCTAGCTGGTCTGTCATATCATAATAGAGACAGTAGATCTAGCTGGTCTGTCATATTATAATAGAGACAGTAGATCTAGCTGGTCCTTCATATTATAATAGAGACAGTAGATCTAGCTGGTCTGTCATAATATAATAGAGAAAGCAGATCTAGATGGTCTGTCATAATATAATGGAGAAGGTAGATCTAGCTGGTCTGTCATAATGTAATAGAGACAGTAGATCTAGCTGGTCTGTCATATAGTAATAGAGACAGTAGATCTAGCTGGTCTGTCATATTATAATAGAGACAGTAGGTCTAGCTGGTCTGTCATATTATAATAGAGACAGTAGATCTAGCTGGTCCGTCATATTATAATAAAGACAGTAGATCTAGCTGGTCTGTCATAATATAATAGAAACCGTTGATATAGCTGGTCTGTCATATTATAATAGAGACAGTAGATCTAGCTGGTCTGTCATATAGTAATAGAGACAGTAGATCTAGCTGGTCTGTCATATTATAATAGAGAGAGTAGATCTAGCTGGTCTGTCATATTATAATAGAGACAGTAGATCTAGCTGGTCTGTCATAATATAATAGAAACTGTTGATCTAGCTGGTCTGTCATAAAATAATAGAGACAGCAGATCTAGCTGGTCTGTCATATTATAATAGAGACAGTAGGTCTAGCTGGTCTGTCATATTATAATGGAGACAGTAGATCTAGCTGGTCTGTCATATTATAATAGAGACAGTAGGTCTAGCTGGTCTGTCATATGATAATAGAGACAGTAGATCTAGCTGGTCTGTCATATAATAATATAGACAGTAGATCTAGCTGGTCTGTCATATTATAATAGAGACAGTAGATCTAGCTGGTCTGTCATATTATAATAGAGACAGTAGATGTAGCTGGTCTGTCATATTATAATAGAGACAGTAGATCTAGCTGGTCCGTCATATTATAATAAAGACAGTAGATCTAGCTGGTCTGTCATAATATAATAGAAACCGTTGATATAGCTGGTCTGTCATATTATAATAGAGACAGTAGATCTAGCTGGTCTGTCATATTATAATAGAGACAGTAGATCTAGCTGGTCTGTCATAATATAATAGAGACAGTAGATCTAGCTGGTCTCTCATAATACAATGGAGACAGTAGATCTAGCTGGTCTGTCATATTATAATAGAGAGAGTAGATCTAGCTGGTCTGTCATAATATAATAGAAACTGTTGATCTAGCTGGTCTGTCATAAAATAATAGAGACAGTAGATCTAGCTGGTCTGTCATATTTTAATAGAGACAGTAGATCTAGCTGGTCTGTCATCTTATAATAGAGACAGTAGATCTAGCTGGTCTGTCATATCATAATAGAGACAGTAGATCTAGCTGGTCTGTCATATCATAATAGAGACAGTAGATCTAGCTGGTCTGTCATATTATAATAGAGACAGTAGATCTAGCTGGTCCTTCATATTATAATAGAGACAGTAGATCTAGCTGGTCTGTCATAATATAATAGAGAAAGCAGATCTAGATGGTCTGTCATAATATAATGGAGAAGGTAGATCTAGCTGGTCTGTCATAATGTAATAGAGACAGTAGATCTAGCTGGTCTGTCATATAGTAATAGAGACAGTAGATCTAGCTGGTCTGTCATATTATAATAGAGACAGTAGGTCTAGCTGGTCTGTCATATAATAATATAGACAGTAGATCTAGCTGGTCTGTCATATTATAATAGAGACAGTAGATCTAGCTGGTCCGTCATATTATAATAAAGACAGTAGATGTAGCTGGTCTGTCATAATATAATAGAAACCGTTGATATAGCTGGTCTGTCATATTATAATAGAGACAGTAGATCTAGCTGGTCTGTCATATTATAATAGAGACCGTAGATCTAGCTGGTCTGTCATAATCTAATAGAGACAGTAGATCTAGCTGGTCTCTCATAATACAATGGAGACAGTAGATCTAGCTGGTCTGTCATATTATAATAGAGAGAGTAGATCTAGCTGGTCTGTCATAATATAATAGAAACTGTTGATCTAGCTGGTCTGTCATAAAATAATAGAGACAGTAGATGTAGCTGGTCTGTCATATTTTAATAGAGAGAGTAGATCTAGCTGGTCTGTCATATTATAATAGAGACAGTAGATCTAGCTGGTCTGTCATAATATAATAGAAACTGTTGATCTAGCTGGTCTGTCATAAAATAATAGAGACAGCAGATCTAGCTGGTCTGTCATATTATAATAGAGACAGTAGGTCTAGCTGGTCTGTCATATTATAATGGAGACAGTAGATCTAGCTGGTCTGTCATATTATAATAGAGACAGTAGGTCTAGCTGGTCTGTCATATGATAATAGAGACAGTAGATCTAGCTGGTCTGTCATATAATAATATAGACAGTAGATCTAGCTGGTCTGTCATATTATAATAGAGACAGTAGATCTAGCTGGTCTGTCATATTATAATAGAGACAGTAGATGTAGCTGGTCTGTCATATTATAATAGAGACAGTAGATCTAGCTGGTCCGTCATATTATAATAAAGACAGTAGATCTAGCTGGTCTGTCATATTATAATAGAAACTGTTGATCTAGCTGGTCTGTCATAATATAATAGAGACAGTAGATCTAGCTGGTCTGTCATATTATAATAGAGACAGTAGATCTAGCTGGTCTGTCATAATATAATAGAGACAGTAGATCTAGCTGGTCTCTCATAATACAATGGAGACAGTAGATCTAGCTGGTCTGTCATATAATAATAGAGAGAGTAGATCTAGCTGGTCTGTCATAATATAATAGAAACTGTTGATCTAGCTGGTCTGTCATAAAATAATAGAGACAGTAGATGTAGCTGGTCTGTCATATTTTAATAGAGACAGTAGATCTAGCTGGTCTGTCATCTTATAATAGAGACAGTAGATCTAGCTGGTCTGTCATATCATAATAGAGACAGTAGATCTAGCTGGTCTGTCATATCATAATAGAGACAGTAGATCTAGCTGGTCTGTCATATTATAATAGAGACAGTAGATCTAGCTGGTCCTTCATATTATAATAGAGACAGTAGATCTAGCTGGTCTGTCATAATATAATAGAGAAAGCAGATCTAGATGGTCTGTCATAATATAATGGAGAAGGTAGATCTAGCTGGTCTGTCATAATGTAATAGAGACAGTAGATCTAGCTGGTCTGTCATATAGTAATAGAGACAGTAGATCTAGCTGGTCTGTCATATTATAATAGAGACAGTAGGTCTAGCTGGTCTGTCATATAATAATATAGACAGTAGATCTAGCTGGTCTGTCATATTATAATAGAGACAGTAGATCTAGCTGGTCTGTCATAATCTAATAGAGACAGTAGATCTAGCTGGTCTCTCATAATACAATGGAGACAGTAGATCTAGCTGGTCTGTCATATTATAATAGAGAGTAGATCTAGCTGGTCTGTCATAATATAATAGAAACTGTTGATCTAGCTGGTCTGTCATAAAATAATAGAGACAGTAGATGTAGCTGGTCTGTCATATTTTAATAGAGAGAGTAGATCTAGCTGGTCTGTCATATTATAATAGAGACAGTAGATCTAGCTGGTCTGTCATAATATAATAGAAACTGTTGATCTAGCTGGTCTGTCATAAAATAATAGAGACAGCAGATCTAGCTGGTCTGTCATATTATAATAGAGACAGTAGATCTAGCTGGTCCTTCATATTATAATAGAGACAGTAGATCTAGCTGGTCTGTCATAATATAATAGAGAAAGCAGATCTAGATGGTCTGTCATAATATAATGGAGAAGGTAGATCTAGCTGGTCTGTCATAATGTAATAGAGACAGTAGATCTAGCTGGTCTGTCATATAGTAATAGAGACAGTAGATCTAGCTGGTCTGTCATATTATAATCGAGACAGTAGGTCTAGCTGGTCTGTCATATAATAATATAGACAGTAGATCTAGCTGGTCTGTCATATTATAATAGAGACAGTAGATCTAGCTGGTCTGTCATATTATAATAGAGACAGTAGATGTAGCTGGTCTGTCATATTATAATAGAGACAGTAGATCTAGCTGGTCCGTCATATTATAATAAAGACAGTAGATCTAGCTGGTCTGTCATAATATAATAGAAACCGTTGATATAGCTGGTCTGTCATATTATAATAGAGACAGTAGATCTAGCTGGTCTGTCATATTATAATAGAGACAGTAGATCTAGCTGGTCTGTCATAATATAATAGAGACAGTAGATCTAGCTGGTCTCTCATAATACAATGGAGACAGTAGATCTAGCTGGTCTGTCATATTATAATAGAGAGAGTAGATCTAGCTGGTCTGTCATAATATAATAGAAACTGTTGATCTAGCTGGTCTGTCATAAAATAATAGAGACAGTAGATGTAGCTGGTCTGTCATATTTTAATAGAGACAGTAGATCTAGCTGGTCTGTCATATTTTAATAGAGACAGTAGATCTAGCTGGTCTGTCATCTTATAATAGAGACAGTAGATCTAGCTGGTCTGTCATATCATAATAGAGACAGTAGATCTAGCTGGTCTGTCATATCATAATAGAGACAGTAGATCTAGCTGGTCTGTCATATTATAATAGAGACAGTAGATCTAGCTGGTCTGTCATATTATAATAGAGACAGTAGATCTAGCTGGTCTGTCATAATATAATAGAGAAAGCAGATCTAGATGGTCTGTCATAATATAATGGAGAAGGTAGATCTAGCTGGTCTGTCATATTATAATAGAAACTGTTGATCTAGCTGTTCTGTCATAAAATAATAGAGACAGTAGGTCTAGCTGGTCTGTCATATTATAATAGAGACAGTAGATCTAGCTGGTCTGTCATATTATAATAGAGACAGTAGATCTAGCTGGTCTGTCATATTATAATAGAAACTGTTGATCTAGCTGTTCTGTCATAAAATAATAGAGACAGTAGGTCTAGCTGGTCTGTCATATTATAATGGAGACAGTAGGTCTAGCTGGTCTGTCATATTATAATAGAGACAGTAGATCTAGCTGGTCTGTCATATTATAATAGAGACAGTAGATCTAGCTGGTATGTCATATTATAATAGAGACAGTAGATCTAGCTAGTCTGTCATATTGTAATATAGACAGTAGATCTAGCTGGTCTGTCATATTATAATAGAGACAGTAGATCTAGCTGGTCTGTCATATTATAATAGAGACAGTAGATGTAGCTGGTCTGTCATATTATAATAGAGACCATAGATCTAGCTGGTCTGTCATAATCTAATAGAGACAGTAGATCTAGCTGGTCTCTCATAATACAATAGAGACAGTAGATCTAGCTGGTCTGTCATATTATAATAGAGACAGTAGATCTAGCTGGTCCTTCATATTATAATAGAGACAGTAGATCTAGCTGGTCTGTCATAATATAATAGAGAAAGCAGATCTAGATGGTCTGTCATAATATAATGGAGAAGGTAGATCTAGCTGGTCTGTCATAATGTAATAGAGACAGTAGATCTAGCTGGTCTGTCATATAGTAATAGAGACAGTAGATCTAGCTGGTCTGTCATATTATAATAGAGACAGTAGGTCTAGCTGGTCTGTCATATTATAATATAGACAGTAGATCTAGCTGGTCTGTCATTATATAGTAGAGACAGTAGATCTAGCTGGTCTGTCATAATATAATAGAAACAGTTGATCTAGCTGGTCTGTCATTATATAATAGAGACAGTTTATCTAGCTGGTCTGTCATAGTATAATAGAGACAATAGATGTAGCTGGTCTGTCATATTATAATAAAGACAGTAGATCTAGCTGGTCTGTCATATTATAATAAAGACAGTAGATCTAGCTGGTCTGTCATAATATAATAGAGACAGTAGATCTAGCTGGTCTGTCATATTATAATAGAGACAGTAGATCTAGCTGGTCTGTCATATTATAATAGAGACAGTAGATCTAGCTGGTCCGTCATATTATAATAGAGAGAGTAGATCTAGCTGGTCCGTCATATTATAATAGAGACAGTAGATGTAGCTGGTCTGTCATATTATAATAGAGACAGTAGATCTAGCTGGTCTGTCATATTATAATAGAGACAGTAGATCTAGCTGGTCTGTCATAATATAATAGAGACAGTAGATCTAGCTGGTCTCTCATAATACAATGGAGACAGTAGATCTAGCTGGTCTGTCATATTATAATAGAGAGAGTAGATCTAGCTGGTCTGTCATAATATAATAGAAACTGTTGATCTAGCTGGTCTGTCATAAAATAATAGAGACAGTAGATCTAGCTGGTCTGTCATATTATAATAGAGACAGTAGATCTAGCTGGTCTGTCATATTATAATAGAGACCGTAGATCTAGCTGGTCTGTCATATTATAATAGAGACAGTAGATCTAGCTGGTCTGTCATATCATAATAGAGACAGTAGATCTAGCTGGTCTGTCATATTATAATAGAGACAGTAGATCTAGCTGGTCCGTCATATTATAATAAAGACAGTAGATCTAGCTGGTCTGTCATATTATAATAGAGACAGTAGATCTAGCTGGTCTGTCATATTATGATAGAGACAGTAGATCTAGCTGGTCCGTCATATTATAATATTGACAGTAGATCTAGCTGGTCTGTCATAATATAATAGAGACAGTAGATCTAGCTGGTCTGTCATAATATAATAGAAACAGTTGATCTAGCTGGTCTGTCATTATATAATAGAGACAGTTTATCTAGCTGGTCTGTCATAGTATAATAGAGACAATAGATGTAGCTGGTCTGTCATATTATAATAAAGACAGTAGATCTAGCTGGTCTGTCATATTATAATAAAGACAGTAGATCTAGCTGGTCTGTCATAATATAATATAATAGAGACAGTAGATCTAGCTGGTCTGTCATATTATAATAGAGACAGTAGATCTAGCTGGTCTGTCATATTATAATAGAGACAGTAGATCTAGCTGGTCTGTCATATTATAATAGAGACAGTAGATCTAGCTGGTCTGTCATATTATAATAGAGCGACAGTAGATCTAGCTGGTCTGTCATATTATAATAGAGACAGTAGATCTAGCTGGTCTGTGGTCTAATAGAGACAGTATCTAGCTGGTCTCTCATAATACAATGGAGACAGTAGATCTAGCTGGTCTGTCATATTATAATAGAGAGAGTAGATCTAGCTGGTCTGTCATAATATAATAGAAACTGTTGATCTAGCTGGTCTGTCATAAAATAATAGAGACAGTAGATGTAGCTGGTCTGTCATATTTTAATAGAGACAGTAGATCTAGCTGGTCTGTCATCTTATAATAGAGACAGTAGATCTAGCTGGTCTGTCATATCATAATAGAGACAGTAGATCTAGCTGGTCTGTCATATCATAATAGAGACAGTAGATCTAGCTGGTCTGTCATATTATAATAGAGACAGTAGATCTAGCTGGTCCGTCATATTATAATAAAGACAGTAGATCTAGCTGGTCTGTCATATTATAATAGAGACAGTAGATCTAGCTGGTCTGTCATATTATGATAGAGACAGTAGATCTAGCTGGTCCGTCATATTATAATATTGACAGTAGATCTAGCTGGTCTGTCATAATATAATAGAGACAGTAGATCTAGCTGGTCTCTCATAATACAATAGAGACAGTAGATCTAGCTGGTCTGTCATATCATAATAGAAACAGTTGATCTAGCTGGTCTGTCATAGTACAATAGAGACAGTATATCTAGCTGGTCTGTCATTATATAGTAGAGACAGTAGATCAAGCTGGTCTGTCATATTATCATAGAGACAGTAGATCTAGCTGGTCTGTCATATTATAATAGAGACAGTAGATCTAGCTGGTCTGTCATATTATAATAGAGACAGTAGATCTAGCTGGTCTGTCACATGAAAATAGAGAGAGTAGATCTAGCTGGTCCGTCATATTATAATAGAGACAGTAGATGTAGCTGGTCTGTCACATGAAAATAGAGACAGTAGATCTAGCTGTTCTGTCATATTATAATAGAGACAGTAGATCTAGCTGGTCTGTCATATTATAATAGAGACAGTAGATCTAGCTGGTCCGTCATCTTATAATAAAGACAGTAGATCTAGCTGGTATGTCATATTATAATAGAGATAGATCTAGCTGGTCTGTCATATTTTAATAGAGACAGTAGATCTAGCTGGTCTGTCATCTTATAATAGAGACAGTAGATCTAGCTGGTCTGTCATATCATAATAGAGACAGTAGATCTAGCTGGTCTGTCATATCATAATAGAGACAGTAGATCTAGCTGGTCTGTCATATTATAATAGAGACAGTAGATCTAGCTGGTCCGTCATATTATAATAAAGACAGTAGATCTAGCTGGTCTGTCATATTATAATAGAGACAGTAGATCTAGCTGGTCTGTCATATTATGATAGAGACAGTAGATCTAGCTGGTCCGTCATATTATAATATTGACAGTAGATCTAGCTGGTCTGTCATAATATAATAGAGACAGTAGATCTAGCTGGTCTCTCATAATACAATAGAGACAGTAGATCTAGCTGGTCTGTCATATCATAATAGAAACAGTTGATCTAGCTGGTCTGTCATAGTACAATAGAGACAGTATATCTAGCTGGTCTGTCATTATATAGTAGAGACAGTAGATCAAGCTGGTCTGTCATATTATCATAGAGACAGTAGATCTAGCTGGTCTGTCATATTATAATAGAGACAGTAGATCTAGCTGGTCTGTCATATTATAATAGAGACAGTAGATCTAGCTGGTCTGTCACATGAAAATAGAGAGAGTAGATCTAGCTGGTCCGTCATATTATAATAGAGACAGTAGATGTAGCTGGTCTGTCACATGAAAATAGAGACAGTAGATCTAGCTGTTCTGTCATATTATAATAGAGACAGTAGATCTAGCTGGTCTGTCATATTATAATAGAGACAGTAGATCTAGCTGGTCCGTCATCTTATAATAAAGACAGTAGATCTAGCTGGTATGTCATATTATAATAGAGATAGATCTAGCTGGTCTGTCATATTTTAATAGAGACAGTAGATCTAGCTGGTCTGTCATCTTATAATAGAGACAGTAGATCTAGCTGGTCTGTCATATAATAATATAGACAGTAGATCTAGCTGGTCTGTCATGATATAATAGAGACAGTAGATCTAGCTGGTCTGTCATATAATAATAGAGACAGTAGATCTAGCTGGTCTGTCATATTATAATAGAGACAGTAGATCTAGCTGGTCTGTCATCTTATAATAGAGACAGTAGATCTAGCTGGTCTGTCATGATATAATAGAGACAGTAGATCTAGCTGGTCTGTCATAATATAATAGAAACTGTTGATCTAGCTGGTCTGTCATAAAATAATAGAGACAGCAGATCTAGCTGGTCTGTCATATTATAATAGAGACAGTAGGTCTAGCTGGTCTGTCATATTATAATGGAGACAGTAGATCTAGCTGGTCTCTCATAATACAATAGAGACAGTAGATCTAGCTGGTCTGTCATATCATAATAGAAACAGTTGATCTAGCTGGTCTGTCATAGTACAATAGAGACAGTATATCTAGCTGGTCTGTCATTATATAGTAGAGACAGTAGATCAAGCTGGTCTATAATAATATAATAGAAAAGTTGATCTAGCTGGTCTGTCATTATATAATAGAGACAGTAGATCTAGCTGGTCTGTCATAGTATAATAGAGACAATAGATCTAGCTGGTCTGTCATATTATAATAGAGACAGTAGATCTAGCTGGTCCGTCATATTATAATAAAGACAGTAGATCTAGCTGGTCTGTCATATTATAATAGAGACAGTAGATCTAGCTGGTCTGTCATATTATGATAGAGACAGTAGATCTAGCTGGTCCGTCATATTATAATATTGACAGTAGATCTAGCTGGTCTGTCATAATATAATAGAGACAGTAGATCTAGCTGGTCTCTCATAATACAATAGAGACAATAGATCTAGCTGGTCTGTCATATTATAATAGAGACAGTAGATCTAGCTGGTCTGTCATATTATCATAGAGACAGTAGATCTAGCTGGTCTGTCATATTATAATAGAGACAGTAGATCTAGCTGGTCTGTCACATGAAAATAGAGAGAGTAGATCTAGCTGGTCCGTCATATTATAATAGAGACAGTAGATGTAGCTGGTCTGTCACATGAAAATAGAGAGAGTAGATCTAGCTGGTCTGTCATATTATAATAAAGACAGTAGATCTAGCTGTTCTGTCATATTATAATAGAGACAGTAGATCTAGCTGGTCTGTCATATTATAATAGAGACAGTAGATCTAGCTGGTCTGTCATATTATAATAGAGACAGTAGATCTAGCTGGTCCGTCATCTTATATTAAAGACAGTAGATCTAGCTGGTATGTCATATTATAATAGAGACAGATCTAGCTGGTCTGTCATATTTTAATAGAGACAGTAGATCTAGCTGGTCTGTCATCTTATAATAGAGACAGTAGATCTAGCTGGTCTGTCATATTATAATATAGACAGTAGATCTAGCTGGTCTGTCATGATATAATAGAGACAGTAGATCTAGCTGGTCTGTCATATCATAATAGAGACAGTAGATCTAGCTGGTCTGTCATATTATAATAGAGACAGTAGATCTAGCTGGTCTGTCATCTTATAATAGAGACAGTAGATCTAGCTGGTCTGTCATGATATAATAGAGACAGTAGATCTAGCTGGTCCGTCATATTATAATAAAGACAGTAGATCTAGCTGGTCTGTCATAATATAATAGAAACCGTTGATATAGCTGGTCTGTCATATTATAATAGAGACAGTAGATCTAGCTGGTCTGTCATAATATAATGGAAAAGGTAGATCTAGCTGGTCTGTCATAATGTAATAGAGACAGTAGATCTAGCTGGTCTGTCATAATATAATAGAAACAGTAGATCTAGCTGGTCTGTCATAATATAATAGAGACAGTAGATCTAGCTGGTCTCTCATAATACAATGGAGACAGTAGATCTAGCTGGTCTGTCATATTATAATAGAGAGAGTAGATCTAGCTGGTCTGTCATAATATAATAGAAACTGTTGATCTAGCTGGTCTGTCATATAATAATAGAGACAGTAGATGTAGCTGGTCTGTCATATTTTAATAGAGACAGTAGATCTAGCTGGTCTGTCATCTTATAATAGAGACAGTAGATCTAGCTGGTCTGTCATATCATAATAGAGACAGTAGATCTAGCTGGTCTGTCATATCATAATAGAGACAGTAGATCTAGCTGGTCTGTCATATTATAATAGAGACAGTAGATCTAGCTGGTCCTTCATATTATAATAGGGACAGTAGATCTAGCTGGTCCGTCATCTTATAATAAAGACAGTAGATCTAGCTGGTATGTCATATTATAATAGAGATAGATCTAGCTGGTCTGTCATATTTTAATAGAGACAGTAGATCTAGCTGGTCTGTCATCTTATAATAGAGACAGTAGATCTAGCTGGTCTGTCATATAATAATATAGACAGTAGATCTAGCTGGTCTGTCATGATATAATAGAGACAGTAGATCTAGCTGGTCTGTCATAATATAATAGAAACTGTTGATCTAGCTGGTCTGTCATAAAATAATAGAGACAGCAGAACTAGCTGGTCTGTCATATTATAATAGAGACAGTAGGTCTAGCTGGTCTGTCATATTATAATGGAGACAGTAGATCTAGCTGGTCTCTCATAATACAATAGAGACAGTAGATCTAGCTGGTCTGTCATATCATAATAGAGACAGTAGATCTAGCTGGTCTGTCATATCATAATAGAGACAGTAGATCTAGCTGGTCTGTCATATTATAATAGAGACAGTAGATCTAGCTGGTCCTTCATATTATAATAGAGACAGTAGATCTAGCTGGTCTGTCATAATATAATAGAGAAAGCAGATCTAGATGGTCTGTCATAATATAATGGAGAAGGTAGATCTAGCTGGTCTGTCATAATGTAATAGAGACAGTAGATCTAGCTGGTCTGTCATATAGTAATAGAGACAGTAGATCTAGCTGGTCTGTCATATTATAATAGAGACAGTAGGTCTAGCTGGTCTGTCATATTATAATATAGACAGTAGATCTAGCTGGTCTGTCATTATATAGTAGAGACAGTAGATCTAGCTGGTCTGTCATAATATAATAGAAACAGTTGATCTAGCTGGTCTGTCATTATATAATAGAGACAGTTTATCTAGCTGGTCTGTCATTATATAATAGAGACAGTTTATCTAGCTGGTCTGTCATAGTATAATAGAGACAATAGATCTAGCTGGTCTGTCATATTATAATAAAGACAGTAGATCTAGCTGGTCTGTCATATTATAATAAAGACAGTAGATCTAGCTGGTCTGTCATAATATAATAGAGACAGTAGATCTAGCTGGTCTGTCATATTATCATAGAGACAGTAGATCTAGCTGGTCTGTCATATTATAATAGAGACAGTAGATCTAGCTGGTCTGTCATATTATAATAGAGAGAGTAGATCTAGCTGGTCCGTCATATCATAATAGAGACTGTAGATGTAGCTGGTCTGTCATATTATAATAGATACAGTAGATCTAGCTGGTCCGTCATATTATAATAAAGACAGTAGATCTAGCTGGTCTGTCATAATATAATAGAAACCGTTGATATAGCTGGTCTGTCATATTATAATAGAGACAGTAGATCTAGCTGGTCTGTCATATTATAATAGAGACAGTAGATCTAGCTGGTCTGTCATAATCTAATAGAGACAGTAGATCTAGCTGGTCTCTCATAATACAATGGAGACAGTAGATCTAGCTGGTCTGTCATATTATAATAGAGTGAGTAGATCTAGCTGGTCTGTCATATTTTAATAGAGACAGTAGATCTAGCTGGTCTGTCATCTTATAATAGAGACAGTAGATCTAGCTGGTCTGTCATATCATAATAGAGACAGTAGATCTATCTGGTCTGTCATATCATAATAGAGACAGTAGATCTAGCTGGTCTGTCATAATATAATAGAAACTGTTGATCTAGCTGGTCTGTCATCTTATAATAGAGACAGTAGATCTAGCTGGTCTGTCATGATATAATAGAGACAGTAGATATAGCTGGTCTCTCATAATACAATAGAGACAGTAGATCTAGCTGGTCTGTCATATTATAATAAAGACAGTAGATCTAGCTGGTATGTCATATTATAATAGAGACAGTAGATCTAGCTGGTCTGTCATATTATCATAGAGACAGTAGATCTAGCTGGTCTGTCATATTATAATAGAGACAGTAGATCTAGCTGGTCTGTCACATTATAATAGAGAGAGTAGATCTAGCTGGTCTGTCATATCATAATAGAGACAGTAGATCTAGCTGGTCTGTCATATCATAATAGAGACAGTAGATCTAGCTGGTCTGTCATCTTATAATAGAGACAGTAGATCTAGCTGGTCTGTCATGATATAATAGAGACAGTAGATCTAGCTGGTCTGTCATATTATAATAGAGACAGTAGATCTAGCTGGTCCTTCATATTATAATAGAGACAGTAGATCTAGCTGGTCTGTCATAATATAATAGAGAAAGCAGATCTAGATGGTCTGTCATAATATAATGGAGAAGGTAGATCTAGCTGGTCTGTCATAATGTAATAGAGACAGTAGATCTAGCTGGTCTGTCATATAGTAATAGAGACAGTAGATCTAGCTGGTCTGTCATATTATAATAGAGACAGTAGGTCTAGCTGGTCTGTCATAATATAATAGAAACTGTTGATCTAGCTGGTCTGTCATAAAATAATAGCGACAGTAGATGTAGCTGGTCTGTCATATTTTAATAGAGACAGTAGATCTAGCTGGTCTGTCATCTTATAATAGAGACAGTAGATCTAGCTGGTCTGTCATATCATAATAGAGACAGTAGATCTATCTGGTCTGTCATATCATAATAGAGACAGTAGATCTAGCTGGTCTGTCATATTATAATAGAGACAGTAGATCTAGCTGGTCCGTCATATTATAATAAAGACAGTAGATCTAGCTGGTCTGTCATATTATAATATTGACAGTAGATCTAGCTGGTCTGTCATAATATAATAGAGACAGTAGATCTAGCTGGTCTGTCATAGTACAATAGAGACAGTATATCTAGCTGGTCTGTCATTATATAGTAGAGACAGTAGATCAAGCTGGTCTGTCATAATATAATAGAAAAAGTTGATCTAGCTGGTCTGTCATAGTATAATAGAGACAATAGATCTAGCTGGTCTGTCATATTATAATAGAGACAGTAGATCTAGCTGGTCTGTCATATTATCATAGAGACAGTAGATCTAGCTGGTCTGTCATATTATAATAGAGACAGTAGATCTAGCTGGTCTGTCACATGAAAATAGAGAGAGTAGATCTAGCTGGTCCGTCATATTATAATAGAGACAGGAGATGTAGCTGGTCTGTCACATGAAAATAGAGAGAGTAGATCTAGCTGGTCTGTCATATTATAATAAAGACAGTAGATCTAGCTGGTCTGTCATATTATAATAGAGACAGTAGATCTAGCTGGTCTGTCATATTATAATAGAGACAGTAGATCTAGCTGGTCCGTCATCTTATAATAAAGACAGTAGATCTAGCTGGTATGTCATATTATAATAGAGACAGATCTAGCTGGTCTGTCATATTTTAATAGAGACAGTAGATCTAGCTGGTCTGTCATCTTATAATAGAGACAGTAGATCTAGCTGGTCTGTCATATTATAATATAGACAGTAGATCTAGCTGGTCTGTCATGATATAATAGAGACAGTAGATCTAGCTGGTCTGTCATATCATAATAGAGACAGTAGATCTAGCTGGTCTGTCATATTATAATAGAGACAGTAGATCTAGCTGGTCTGTCATCTTATAATAGAGACAGTAGATCTAGCTGGTCTGTCATGATATAATAGAGACAGTAGATATAGCTGGTCTCTCATAATACAATAGAGACAGTAGATCTAGCTGGTCTGTCATATTATAATAAAGACAGTAGATCTAGCTGGTATGTCATATTATAATAGAGACAGTAGATCTAGCTGGTCTGTCATATTATCATAGAGACAGTAGATCTAGCTGGTCTGTCATATTATAATAGAGACAGTAGATCTAGCTGGTCTGTCACATTATAATAGAGAGAGTAGATCTAGCTGGTCTGTCATATCATAATAGAGACAGTAGATCTAGCTGGTCTGTCATATCATAATAGAGACAGTAGATCTAGCTGGTCTGTCATCTTATAATAGAGACAGTAGATCTAGCTGGTCTGTCATGATATAATAGAGACAGTAGATCTAGCTGGTCTGTCATATTATAATAGAGACAGTAGATCTAGCTGGTCCTTCATATTATAATAGAGACAGTAGATCTAGCTGGTCTGTCATAATATAATAGAGAAAGCAGATCTAGATGGTCTGTCATAATATAATGGAGAAGGTAGATCTAGCTGGTCTGTCATAATGTAATAGAGACAGTAGATCTAGCTGGTCTGTCATATAGTAATAGAGACAGTAGATCTAGCTGGTCTGTCATATTATAATAGAGACAGTAGGTCTAGCTGGTCTGTCATATTATAATATAGACAGTAGATCTAGCTGGTCTGTCATTATATAGTAGAGACAGTAGATCTAGCTGGTCTGTCATAATATAATAGAAACAGTTGATCTAGCTGGTCTGTCATTATATAATAGAGACAGTTTATCTAGCTGGTCTGTCATTATATAATAGAGACAGTTTATCTAGCTGGTCTGTCATTATATAATAGAGACAGTTTATCTAGCTGGTCTGTCATAGTATAATAGAGACAATAGATCTAGCTGGTCTGTCATATTATAATAAAGACAGTAGATCTAGCTGGTCTGTCATATTATAATAAAGACAGTAGATCTAGCTGGTCTGTCATAATATAATAGAGACAGTAGATCTAGCTGGTCTGTCATATTATCATAGAGACAGTAGATCTAGCTGGTCTGTCATATTATAATAGAGACAGTAGATCTAGCTGGTCTGTCATATTATAATAGAGAGAGTAGATCTAGCTGGTCCGTCATATCATAATAGAGACTGTAGATGTAGCTGGTCTGTCATATTATAATAGATACAGTAGATCTAGCTGGTCCGTCATATTATAATAAAGACAGTAGATCTAGCTGGTCTGTCATAATATAATAGAAACCGTTGATATAGCTGGTCTGTCATATTATAATAGAGACAGTAGATCTAGCTGGTCTGTCATATTATAATAGAGACAGTAGATCTAGCTGGTCTGTCATAATCTAATAGAGACAGTAGATCTAGCTGGTCTCTCATAATACAATGGAGACAGTAGATCTAGCTGGTCTGTCATATTATAATAGAGTGAGTAGATCTAGCTGGTCTGTCATAATATAATAGAAACCGTTGATATAGCTGGTCTGTCATATTATAATAGAGACAGTAGATCTAGCTGGTCTGTCATATTATAATAGAGACAGTAGATCTAGCTGGTCTGTCACATTATAATAGAGAGAGTAGATCTAGCTGGTCTGTCATATCATAATAGAGACAGTAGATCTAGCTGGTCTGTCATATCATAATAGAGACAGTAGATCTAGCTGGTCTGTCATCTTATAATAGAGACAGTAGATCTAGCTGGTCTGTCATGATATAATAGAGACAGTAGATCTAGCTGGTCTCTCATAATACAATAGAGACAGTAGATCTAGCTGGTCTGTCATATTATAATAGAGACAGTAGATCTAGCTGGTCTGTCATATTATAATAGAGACAGTAGATCTAGCTGGTCCGTCATATTATAATATTGACAGTAGATCTAGCTGGTCTGTCATCATATAATAGAGACAGTAGATCTAGCTGGTCTCTCATAATACAATAGAGACAGTAGATCTAGCTGGTCTGTGATATTATAATAGAGACAGTAGATCTAGCTGGTCTGTCATTATATAGTAGAGACAGTAGATCTAGCTGGTCTGTCATAATATAATAGAAACAGTTGATCTAGCTGGTCTGTCATTATATAATAGAGACAGTTTATCTAGCTGGTCTGTCATTATATAATAGAGACAGTTTATCTAGCTGGTCTGTCATAGTATAATAGAGACAATAGATCTAGCTGGTCTGTCATATTATAATAAAGACAGTAGATCTAGCTGGTCTGTCATATTATAATAAAGACAGTAGATCTAGCTGGTCTGTCATAATATAATAGAGACAGTAGATCTAGCTGGTCTGTCATATTATCATAGAGACAGTAGATCTAGCTGGTCTGTCATATTATAATAGAGACAGTAGATCTAGCTGGTCTGTCATATTATAATAGAGAGAGTAGATCTAGCTGGTCCGTCATATCATAATAGAGACAGTAGATCTAGCTGGTCTGTCATATTATAATAGAGACAGTAGATCTAGCTGGTCTGTCATAATCTAATAGAGACAGTAGATCTAGCTGGTCTCTCATAATACAATGGAGACAGTAGATCTAGCTGGTCTGTCATATTATAATAGAGTGAGTAGATCTAGCTGGTCTGTCATATTATAATAGAGACAGTAGATCTAGCTGGTCCGTCATCTTATAATAAAGACAGTAGATCTAGCTGGTATGTCATATTATAATAGAGACAGATCTAGCTGGTCTGTCATATTTTAATAGAGACAGTAGATCTAGCTGGTCTGTCATCTTATAATAGAGACAGTAGATCTAGCTGGTCTGTCATATTATAATATAGACAGTAGATCTAGCTGGTCTGTCATGATATAATAGAGACAGTAGATCTAGCTGGTCTGTCATATCATAATAGAGACAGTAGATCTAGCTGGTCTGTCATATTATAATAGAGACAGTAGATCTAGCTGGTCTGTCATCTTATAATAGAGACAGTAGATCTAGCTGGTCTGTCATGATATAATAGAGACAGTAGATATAGCTGGTCTCTCATAATACAATAGAGACAGTAGATCTAGCTGGTCTGTCATATTATAATAAAGACAGTAGATCTAGCTGGTATGTCATAGTATAATAGAGACAATAGATCTAGCTGGTCTGTCATATTATAATAGAGACAGTAGATCTAGCTGGTCTGTCATATTATCATAGAGACAGTAGATCTAGCTGGTCTGTCATATTATAATAGAGACAGTAGATCTAGCTGGTCTGTCACATGAAAATAGAGAGAGTAGATCTAGCTGGTCCGTCATATTATAATAGAGACAGGAGAAGTAGCTGGTCTGTCACATGAAAATAGAGAGAGTAGATCTAGCTGGTCTGTCATATTATAATAAAGACAGTAGATCTAGCTGGTATGTCATATTATAATAGAGACAGATCTAGCTGGTCTGTCATATTTTAATAGAGACAGTAGATCTAGCTGGTCTGTCATCTTATAATAGAGACAGTAGATCTAGCTGGTCTGTCATATTATAATATAGACAGTAGATCTAGCTGGTCTGTCATGATATAATAGAGACAGTAGATCTAGCTGGTCTGTCATATTATAATAGAGACAGTAGATCTAGCTGGTCTGTCATATTATAATAGAGACAGTAGATCTAGCTGGTCTGTCATATTATAATAGAGACAGTAGATCTAGCTGGTCCGTCATCTTATAATAAAGACAGTAGATCTAGCTGGTATGTCATATTATAATAGAGACAGATCTAGCTGGTCTGTCATATTTTAATAGAGACAGTAGATCTAGCTGGTCTGTCATCTTATAATAGAGACAGTAGATCTAGCTGGTCTGTCATATTATAATATAGACAGTAGATCTAGCTGGTCTGTCATGATATAATAGAGACAGTAGATCTAGCTGGTCTGTCATATCATAATAGAGACAGTAGATCTAGCTGGTCTGTCATATTATAATAGAGACAGTAGATCTAGCTGGTCTGTCATCTTATAATAGAGACAGTAGATCTAGCTGGTCTGTCATGATATAATAGAGACAGTAGATATAGCTGGTCTCTCATAATACAATAGAGACAGTAGATCTAGCTGGTCTGTCATATTATAATAAAGACAGTAGATCTAGCTGGTATGTCATATTATAATAGAGACAGTAGATCTAGCTGGTCTGTCATATTATCATAGAGACAGTAGATCTAGCTGGTCTGTCATATTATAATAGAGACAGTAGATCTAGCTGGTCTGTCACATTATAATAGAGAGAGTAGATCTAGCTGGTCTGTCATAATATAATAGAAACCGTTGATATAGCTGGTCTGTCATATTATAATAGAGACAGTAGATCTAGCTGGTCTGTCATATTATAATAGAGACAGTAGATCTAGCTGGTCTGTCATAATCTAATAGAGACAGTAGATCTAGCTGGTCTCTCATAATACAATGGAGACAGTAGATCTAGCTGGTCTGTCATATTATAATAGAGTGAGTAGATCTAGCTGGTCTGTCATAATATAATAGAAACCGTTGATATAGCTGGTCTGTCATATTATAATAGAGACAGTAGATCTAGCTGGTCTGTCATATTATAATAGAGACAGTAGATCTAGCTGGTCTGTCACATTATAATAGAGAGAGTAGATCTAGCTGGTCTGTCATATCATAATAGAGACAGTAGATCTAGCTGGTCTGTCATATCATAATAGAGACAGTAGATCTAGCTGGTCTGTCATCTTATAATAGAGACAGTAGATCTAGCTGGTCTGTCATGATATAATAGAGACAGTAGATCTAGCTGGTCTCTCATAATACAATAGAGACAGTAGATCTAGCTGGTCTGTCATATTATAATAGAGACAGTAGATCTAGCTGGTCCGTCATATTATAATAAAGACAGTAGATCTAGCTGGTATGTCATATTATAATAGAGACAGATCTAGCTGGTCTGTCATATTATAATAGAGACAGTAGATCTAGCTGGTCTGTCATATTATAATAGAGACAGTAGATCTAGCTGGTCCGTCATATTATAATATTGACAGTAGATCTAGCTGGTCTGTCATCATATAATAGAGACAGTAGATCTAGCTGGTCTCTCATAATACAATAGAGACAGTAGATCTAGCTGGTCTGTGATATTATAATAGAGACAGTAGATCTAGCTGGTCTGTCATTATATAGTAGAGACAGTAGATCTAGCTGGTCTGTCATAATATAATAGAAACAGTTGATCTAGCTGGTCTGTCATTATATAATAGAGACAGTTTATCTAGCTGGTCTGTCATTATATAATAGAGACAGTTTATCTAGCTGGTCTGTCATAGTATAATAGAGACAATAGATCTAGCTGGTCTGTCATATTATAATAAAGACAGTAGATCTAGCTGGTCTGTCATATTATAATAAAGACAGTAGATCTAGCTGGTCTGTCATAATATAATAGAGACAGTAGATCTAGCTGGTCTGTCATATTATCATAGAGACAGTAGATCTAGCTGGTCTGTCATATTATAATAGAGACAGTAGATCTAGCTGGTCTGTCATATTATAATAGAGAGAGTAGATCTAGCTGGTCCGTCATATCATAATAGAGACAGTAGATCTAGCTGGTCTGTCATATTATAATAGAGACAGTAGATCTAGCTGGTCTGTCATAATCTAATAGAGACAGTAGATCTAGCTGGTCTCTCATAATACAATGGAGACAGTAGATCTAGCTGGTCTGTCATATTATAATAGAGTGAGTAGATCTAGCTGGTCTGTCATATTATAATAGAGACAGTAGATCTAGCTGGTCCGTCATCTTATAATAAAGACAGTAGATCTAGCTGGTATGTCATATTATAATAGAGACAGATCTAGCTGGTCTGTCATATTTTAATAGAGACAGTAGATCTAGCTGGTCTGTCATCTTATAATAGAGACAGTAGATCTAGCTGGTCTGTCATATTATAATATAGACAGTAGATCTAGCTGGTCTGTCATGATATAATAGAGACAGTAGATCTAGCTGGTCTGTCATATCATAATAGAGACAGTAGATCTAGCTGGTCTGTCATGATATAATAGAGACAGTAGATATAGCTGGTCTCTCATAATACAATAGAGACAGTAGATCTAGCTGGTCTGTCATATTATAATAAAGACAGTAGATCTAGCTGGTATGTCATAGTATAATAGAGACAATAGATCTAGCTGGTCTGTCATATTATAATAGAGACAGTAGATCTAGCTGGTCTGTCATATTATCATAGAGACAGTAGATCTAGCTGGTCTGTCATATTATAATAGAGACAGTAGATCTAGCTGGTCTGTCACATGAAAATAGAGAGAGTAGATCTAGCTGGTCCGTCATATTATAATAGAGACAGGAGAAGTAGCTGGTCTGTCACATGAAAATAGAGAGAGTAGATCTAGCTGGTCTGTCATATTATAATAAAGACAGTAGATCTAGCTGGTCTGTCATATTATAATAGAGACAGTAGATCTAGCTGGTCTGTCATATTATAATAGAGACAGTAGATCTAGCTGGTCCGTCATCTTATAATAAAGACAGTAGATCTAGCTGGTATGTCATATTATAATAGAGACAGATCTAGCTGGTCTGTCATATTTTAATAGAGACAGTAGATCTAGCTGGTCTGTCATCTTATAATAGAGACAGTAGATCTAGCTGGTCTGTCATATTATAATATAGACAGTAGATCTAGCTGGTCTGTCATGATATAATAGAGACAGTAGATCTAGCTGGTCTGTCATATTATAATAGAGACAGTAGATCTAGCTGGTCTGTCATATTATAATAGAGACAGTAGATCTAGCTGGTCTGTCATATTATAATAGAGACAGTAGATCTAGCTGGTCCGTCATCTTATAATAAAGACAGTAGATCTAGCTGGTATGTCATATTATAATAGAGACAGATCTAGCTGGTCTGTCATATTTTAATAGAGACAGTAGATCTAGCTGGTCTGTCATCTTATAATAGAGACAGTAGATCTAGCTGGTCTGTCATATTATAATATAGACAGTAGATCTAGCTGGTCTGTCATGATATAATAGAGACAGTAGATCTAGCTGGTCTGTCATATCATAATAGAGACAGTAGATCTAGCTGGTCTGTCATATTATAATAGAGACAGTAGATCTAGCTGGTCTGTCATCTTATAATAGAGACAGTAGATCTAGCTGGTCTGTCATGATATAATAGAGACAGTAGATATAGCTGGTCTCTCATAATACAATAGAGACAGTAGATCTAGCTGGTCTGTCATATTATAATAAAGACAGTAGATCTAGCTGGTATGTCATATTATAATAGAGACAGTAGATCTAGCTGGTCTGTCATATTATCATAGAGACAGTAGATCTAGCTGGTCTGTCATATTATAATAGAGACAGTAGATCTAGCTGGTCTGTCACATTATAATAGAGAGAGTAGATCTAGCTGGTCTGTCATATCATAATAGAGACAGTAGATCTAGCTGGTCTGTCATATCATAATAGAGACAGTAGATCTAGCTGGTCTGTCATATTATAATAAAGACAGTAGATCTAGCTGGTCTGTCATCTTATAATAGAGACAGTAGATCTAGCTGGTCTGTCATGATATAATAGAGACAGTAGATCTAGCTGGTCTCTCATAATACAATAGAGACAGTAGATCTAGCTGGTCTGTCATATTATAATAGAGACAGTAGATCTAGCTGGTCCGTCATATTATAATAAAGACAGTAGATCTAGCTGGTATGTCATATTATAATAGAGACAGATCTAGCTGGTCTGTCATATTATAATAGAGACAGTAGATCTAGCTGGTCTGTCATATTATAATAGAGACAGTAGATCTAGCTGGTCCGTCATATTATAATATTGACAGTAGATCTAGCTGGTCTGTCATCATATAATAGAGACAGTAGATCTAGCTGGTCTCTCATAATACAATAGAGACAGTAGATCTAGCTGGTCTGTCATATTATAATAGAGACAGTAGATCTAGCTGGTCTGTCATCTTATAATAGAGACAGTAGATCTAGCTGGTCCGTCATATTATAATAAAGACAGTAGATCTAGCTGGTATGTCATATTATAATAGAGACAGATCTAGCTGGTCTGTCATATTATAATAGAGACAGTAGATCTAGCTGGTCTGTCATATTATAATAGAGACAGTAGATCTAGCTGGTCCGTCATATTATAATATTGACAGTAGATCTAGCTGGTCTGTCATCATATAATAGAGACAGTAGATCTAGCTGGTCTCTCATAATACAATAGAGACAGTAGATCTAGCTGGTCTGTCATATTATAATAGAGACAGTAGATCTAGCTGGTCTGTCATCTTATAATAGAGACAGTAGATCTAGCTGGTCTGTCATGATATAATAGAGACAGTAGATCTAGCTGGTCTGTCATATCATAATAGAGACAGTTGATCTAGCTGATCTGTCATAATATAATAGAGACAGTAGATCTAGCTGGTCTGTCATATCATAATAGAGACAGTAGATCTAGCTGGTCTGTCATATCATAATAGATACAGTAGATCTAGCTGGTCTGTCATATCATAATAGAGACAGTAGATCTAGCTGGTCTGTCATATTATAATAAAGACAGTAGATCTAGCTGGTCTGTCATCTTATAATAGAGACAGTAGATCTAGCTGGTCTGTCATGATATAATAGAGACAGTAGATCTAGCTGGTCTCTCATAATACAATAGAGACAGTAGATCTAGCTGGTCTGTCATATTATAATAGAGACAGTAGATCTAGCTGGTCCATCATATTATAATAAAGACAGTAGATCTAGCTGGTATGTCATATTATAATAGAGACAGATCTAGCTGGTCTGTCATATTATAATAGAGACAGTAGATCTAGCTGGTCTGTCATATTATAATAGAGACAGTAGATCTAGGTGGTCCGTCATATTATAATATTGACAGTAGATCTAGCTGGTCTGTCATCATATATTAGAGACAGTAGATCTAGCTGGTCTCTCATAATACAATAGAGACAGTAGATCTAGCTGGTCTGTCATATTATAATAGAGACAGTAGATCTAGCTGGTCTGTCATCTTATAATAGAGACAGTAGATCTAGCTGGTCCGTCATATTATAATAAAGACAGTAGATCTAGCTGGTATGTCATATTATAATAGAGACAGATCTAGCTGGTCTGTCATATTATAATAGAGACAGTAGATCTAGCTGGTCTGTCATATTATAATAGAGACAGTAGATCTAGCTGGTCCGTCATATTATAATATTGACAGTAGATCTAGCTGGTCTGTCATAATATAATAGAGACAGTAGATCTAGCTGGTCTCTCATAATACAATAGAGACAGTAGATCTAGCTGGTCTGTCATATTATAATAGAGACAGTAGATCTAGCTGGTCTGTCATCTTATAATAGAGACAGTAGATCTAGCTGGTCTGTCATGATATAATAGAGACAGTAGATCTAGCTGGTCTGTCATATCATAATAGAGACAGTTGATCTAGCTGGTCTGTCATAATATAATAGAGACAGTAGATCTAGCTGGTCTGTCATATTATCATAGAGACAGTAGATCTAGCAGGTCTGTCATATTATAATAGAGACAGTAGATCTAGCTGGTCTGTCATATTATAATAGAGAGAGTAGATCTAGCTGGTCCGTCATATCATAATAGAGACAGTAGATGTAGATGTAGCTGGTCTGTCATATTATATTAGAGACAGTAGATCTAGCTGGTATGTCATATTATAATAGAGACAGATCTAGCTGGTCTGTCATATTATAATAGAGACAGTAGATCTAGCTGGTCTGTCATATTATAATAGAGACAGTAGATCTAGCTGGTCCGTCATATTATAATATTGACAGTAGATCTAGCTGGTCTGTCATAATATAATAGACAGTAGATCTAGCTGGTCTCTCATAATACAATAGAGACAGTAGATCTCGCTGGTCTGTCATATCATAATAGAAACAGTTGATCTAGCTGGTCTGTCATAGTACAATAGAGACAGTATATCTAGCTGGTCTGTCATTATATAGTAGAGACAGTAGATCTAGCTGGTCTGTCATAATATAATAGAAAAAGTTGATCTAGCTGGTCTGTCATTATATAATAGAGACAATAGATCTAGCTGGTCTGTCATAGTATAATAGAGACAATATATCTAGCTGGTCTGTCATATTATAATAGAGACAGTAGATCTAGCTGGTCTGTCATATTATCATAGAGACAGTAGATCTAGCTGGTCTGTCATATTATAATAGAGACAGTAGATCTAGCTGGTCTGTCACATGAAAATAGAGAGAGTAGATCTAGCTGGTCTGTAATATTATAATAAAGACAGTAGATCTAGCTGGTCTGTCATATTATAATAGAGACAGTAGATCTAGCTGGTCTGTCATATTATAATAGAGACAGTAGATCTAGCTGGTCCGTCATATTATAATAAAGACAGTAGATCTAGCTGGTATGTCATATTATAATAGAGACAGATCTAGCTGGTCTGTCATATTTTAATAGAGACAGTAGATCTAGCTGGTCTGTCATCTTATAAAAGAGACAGTAGATCTAGCTGGTCTCTCATAATACAATAGAGACAGTAGATCTAGCTGGTCTGTCATATTATATTAGAGACAGTAGATCTAGCTGGTCCGTCATATTATAATAAAGACAGTAGATCTAGCTGGTATGTCATATTATAATAGAGACAGATCTAGCTGGTCTCTCATAATACAATAGAGACAGTAGATCTAGCTGGTCTGTCATATTATAATAGAGACAGTAGATCTAGCTGGTCTGTCATCTTATAATAGAGACAGTAGATCTAGCTGGTCCGTCATATTATAATAAAGACAGTAGATCTAGCTGGTATGTCATATTATAATAGAGACAGATCTAGCTGGTCTGTCATATTATAATAGAGACAGTAGATCTAGCTGGTCTGTCATATTATAATAGAGACAGTAGATCTAGCTGGTCCGTCATATTATAATATTGACAGTAGATCTAGCTGGTCTGTCATCATATAATAGAGACAGTAGATCTAGCTGGTCTCTCATAATACAATAGAGACAGTAGATCTAGCTGGTCTGTCATATTATAATAGAGACAGTAGATCTAGCTGGTCTGTCATCTTATAATAGAGACAGTAGATCTAGCTGGTCTGTCATGATATAATAGAGACAGTAGATCTAGCTGGTCTGTCATATCATAATAGAGACAGTTGATCTAGCTGATCTGTCATAATATAATAGAGACAGTAGATCTAGCTGGTCTGTCATATCATAATAGAGACAGTAGATCTAGCTGGTCTGTCATATCATAATAGATACAGTAGATCTAGCTGGTCTGTCATATCATAATAGAGACAGTAGATCTAGCTGGTCTGTCATATTATAATAAAGACAGTAGATCTAGCTGGTCTGTCATCTTATAATAGAGACAGTAGATCTAGCTGGTCTGTCATGATATAATAGAGACAGTAGATCTAGCTGGTCTCTCATAATACAATAGAGACAGTAGATCTAGCTGGTCTGTCATATTATAATAGAGACAGTAGATCTAGCTGGTCCATCATATTATAATAAAGACAGTAGATCTAGCTGGTATGTCATATTATAATAGAGACAGATCTAGCTGGTCTGTCATATTATAATAGAGACAGTAGATCTAGCTGGTCTGTCATATTATAATAGAGACAGTAGATCTAGCTGGTCCGTCATATTATAATATTGACAGTAGATCTAGCTGGTCTGTCATCATATAATAGAGACAGTAGATCTAGCTGGTCTCTCATAATACAATAGAGACAGTAGATCTAGCTGGTCTGTCATATTATAATAGATACAGTAGATCTAGCTGGTCTGTCATCTTATAATAGAGACAGTAGATCTAGCTGGTCCGTCATATTATAATAAAGACAGTAGATCTAGCTGGTATGTCATATTATAATAGAGACAGATCTAGCTGGTCTGTCATATTATAATAGAGACAGTAGATCTAGCTGGTCTGTCATATTATAATAGAGACAGTAGATCTAGCTGGTCCGTCATATTATAATATTGACAGTAGATCTAGCTGGTCTGTCATAATATAATAGAGACAGTAGATCTAGCTGGTCTCTCATAATACAATAGAGACAGTAGATCTAGCTGGTCTGTCATATTATAATAGAGACAGTAGATCTAGCTGGTCTGTCATCTTATAATAGAGACAGTAGATCTAGCTGGTCTGTCATGATATAATAGAGACAGTAGATCTAGCTGGTCTGTCATAATCTAATAGAGACAGTAGATCTAGCTGGTCTCTCATAATACAATGGAGACAGTAGATCTAGCTGGTCTGTCATATTATAATAGAGTGAGTAGATCTAGCTGGTCTGTCATAATATAATAGAAACCGTTGATATAGCTGGTCTGTCATATTATAATAGAGACAGTAGATCTAGCTGGTCTGTCATATTATAATAGAGACAGTAGATCTAGCTGGTCTGTCACATTATAATAGAGAGTAGATCTAGCTGGTCTGTCATATCATAATAGAGACAGTAGATCTAGCTGGTCTGTCATATCATAATAGAGACAGTAGATCTAGCTGGTCTGTCATCTTATAATAGAGACAGTAGATCTAGCTGGTCTGTCATGATATAATAGAGACAGTAGATCTAGCTGGTCTCTCATAATACAATAGAGACAGTAGATCTAGCTGGTCTGTCATATTATAATAGAGACAGTAGATCTAGCTGGTCCGTCATATTATAATAAAGACAGTAGATCTAGCTGGTATGTCATATTATAATAGAGACAGATCTAGCTGGTCTGTCATATTATAATAGAGACAGTAGATCTAGCTGGTCTGTCATATTATAATAGAGACAGTAGATCTAGCTGGTCCGTCATATTATAATATTGACAGTAGATCTAGCTGGTCTGTCATCATATAATAGAGACAGTAGATCTAGCTGGTCTCTCATAATACAATAGAGACAGTAGATCTAGCTGGTCTGTGATATTATAATAGAGACAGTAGATCTAGCTGGTCTGTCATTATATAGTAGAGACAGTAGATCTAGCTGGTCTGTCATAATATAATAGAAACAGTTGATCTAGCTGGTCTGTCATTATATAATAGAGACAGTTTATCTAGCTGGTCTGTCATTATATAATAGAGACAGTTTATCTAGCTGGTCTGTCATAGTATAATAGAGACAATAGATCTAGCTGGTCTGTCATATTATAATAAAGACAGTAGATCTAGCTGGTCTGTCATATTATAATAAAGACAGTAGATCTAGCTGGTCTGTCATAATATAATAGAGACAGTAGATCTAGCTGGTCTGTCATATTATCATAGAGACAGTAGATCTAGCTGGTCTGTCATATTATAATAGAGACAGTAGATCTAGCTGGTCTGTCATATTATAATAGAGAGAGTAGATCTAGCTGGTCCGTCATATCATAATAGAGACAGTAGATCTAGCTGGTCTGTCATATTATAATAGAGACAGTAGATCTAGCTGGTCTGTCATAATCTAATAGAGACAGTAGATCTAGCTGGTCTCTCATAATACAATGGAGACAGTAGATCTAGCTGGTCTGTCATATTATAATAGAGTGAGTAGATCTAGCTGGTCTGTCATATTATAATAGAGACAGTAGATCTAGCTGGTCCGTCATCTTATAATAAAGACAGTAGATCTAGCTGGTATGTCATATTATAATAGAGACAGATCTAGCTGGTCTGTCATATTTTAATAGAGACAGTAGATCTAGCTGGTCTGTCATCTTATAATAGAGACAGTAGATCTAGCTGGTCTGTCATATTATAATATAGACAGTAGATCTAGCTGGTCTGTCATGATATAATAGAGACAGTAGATCTAGCTGGTCTGTCATATCATAATAGAGACAGTAGATCTAGCTGGTCTGTCATATTATAATAGAGACAGTAGATCTAGCTGGTCTGTCATCTTATAATAGAGACAGTAGATCTAGCTGGTCTGTCATGATATAATAGAGACAGTAGATATAGCTGGTCTCTCATAATACAATAGAGACAGTAGATCTAGCTGGTCTGTCATATTATAATAAAGACAGTAGATCTAGCTGGTATGTCATAGTATAATAGAGACAATAGATCTAGCTGGTCTGTCATATTATAATAGAGACAGTAGATCTAGCTGGTCTGTCATATTATCATAGAGACAGTAGATCTAGCTGGTCTGTCATATTATAATAGAGACAGTAGATCTAGCTGGTCTGTCACATGAAAATAGAGAGAGTAGATCTAGCTGGTCCGTCATATTATAATAGAGACAGGAGAAGTAGCTGGTCTGTCACATGAAAATAGAGAGAGTAGATCTAGCTGGTCTGTCATATTATAATAAAGACAGTAGATCTAGCTGGTCTGTCATATTATAATAGAGACAGTAGATCTAGCTGGTCTGTCATATTATAATAGAGACAGTAGATCTAGCTGGTCCGTCATCTTATAATAAAGACAGTAGATCTAGCTGGTATGTCATATTATAATAGAGACAGATCTAGCTGGTCTGTCATATTTTAATAGAGACAGTAGATCTAGCTGGTCTGTCATCTTATAATAGAGACAGTAGATCTAGCTGGTCTGTCATATTATAATATAGACAGTAGATCTAGCTGGTCTGTCATGATATAATAGAGACAGTAGATCTAGCTGGTCTGTCATAATACAATAGAGACAGTAGATCTAGCTGGTCTGTCATATTATAATAGAGACAGTAGATCTAGCTGGTCTGTCATTATATAGTAGAGACAGTAGATCTAGCTGGTCTGTCATAATATAATAGAAACAGTTGATCTAGCTGGTCTGTCATTATATAATAGAGACAGTTTATCTAGCTGGTCTGTCATTATATAATAGAGACAGTTTATCTAGCTGGTCTGTCATAGTATAATAGAGACAATAGATCTAGCTGGTCTGTCATATTATAATAAAGACAGTAGATCTAGCTGGTCTGTCATATTATAATAGAGACAGTAGATCTAGCTTGTCTTTCATAATATAATAGAGACAGTAGATCTAGCTTGTCTGTCATATTATCATAGAGACAGTAGATCTAGCTGGTCTGTCATATTATAATAGAGACAGTAGATCTAGCTGGTCTGTCATATTATAATAGAGACAGTAGATCTAGCTGGTCTGTCATATTATAATAGAGACAGTAGATCTAGCTGGTCTGTCATATTATAATAGAGACAGTAGATATAGCTGGTCTGTCATAGTAAAATAGAGACAGTAGATCTAGCTGGTCCTTCATAATATAATGGAGACAGTAGATCTAGCTGGTCTGTCATATTATAATAGAGTGAGTAGATCTAGCTGGTCTGTCATATTATAATAGAGACAGTAGATCTAGCTGGTCCGTCATCTTATAATAAAGACAGTAGATCTAGCTGGTATGTCATATTATAATAGAGACAGATCTAGCTGGTCTGTCATATTTTAATAGAGACAGTAGATCTAGCTGGTCTGTCATCTTATAATAGAGACAGTAGATCTAGCTGGTCTGTCATATTATAATAGAGACAGTAGATCTAGCTGGTCTGTCATGATATAATAGAGACAGTAGATCTAGCTGGTCTGTCATATCATAATAGAGACAGTAGATCTAGCTGGTCTGTCATATTATAATAGAGACAGTAGATCTAGCTGGTCTGTCATCTTATAATAGAGACAGTAGATCTAGCTGGTCTGTCATGATATAATAGAGACAGTAGATATAGCTGGTCTCTCATAATACAATAGAGACAGTAGATCTAGCTGGTCTGTCATATTATAATAAAGACAGTAGATCTAGCTGGTATGTCATAGTATAATAGAGACAATAGATCTAGCTGGTCTGTCATATTATAATAGAGACAGTAGATCTAGCTGGTCTGTCATATTATCATAGAGACAGTAGATCTAGCTGGTCTGTCATATTATAATAGAGACAGTAGATCTAGCTGGTCTGTCACATGAAAATAGAGACAGTAGATCTAGCTGGTCCGTCATATTATAATAGAGACAGGAGAAGTAGCTGGTCTGTCACATGAAAATAGAGAGAGTAGATCTAGCTGGTCTGTCATATTATAATAAAGACAGTAGATCTAGCTGGTCTGTCATATTATAATAGAGACAGTAGATCTAGCTGGTCTGTCATATTATAATAGAGACAGTAGATCTAGCTGGTCCGTCATCTTATAATAAAGACAGTAGATCTAGCTGGTATGTCATATTATAATAGAGACAGATCTAGCTGGTCTGTCATATTTTAATAGAGACAGTAGATCTAGCTGGTCTGTCATCTTATAATAGAGACAGTAGATCTAGCTGGTCTGTCATATTATAATATAGACAGTAGATCTAGCTGGTCTGTCATGATATAATAGAGACAGTAGATCTAGCTGGTCTGTCATATTATAATAGAGACAGTAGATCTAGCTGGTCTGTCATATTATAATAGAGACAGTAGATCTAGCTGGTCTGTCATATTATAATAGAGACAGTAGATCTAGCTGGTCCGTCATCTTATAATAAAGACAGTAGATCTAGCTGGTATGTCATATTATAATAGAGACAGATCTAGCTGGTCTGTCATATTTTAATAGAGACAGTAGATCTAGCTGGTCTGTCATCTTATAATAGAGACAGTAGATCTAGCTGGTCTGTCATATTATAATATAGACAGTAGATCTAGCTGGTCTGTCATGATATAATAGAGACAGTAGATCTAGCTGGTCTGTCATATCATAATAGAGACAGTAGATCTAGCTGGTCTGTCATATTATAATAGAGACAGTAGATCTAGCTGGTCTGTCATCTTATAATAGAGACAGTAGATCTAGCTGGTCTGTCATGATATAATAGAGACAGTAGATATAGCTGGTCTCTCATAATACAATAGAGACAGTAGATCTAGCTGGTCTGTCATATTATAATAAAGACAGTAGATCTAGCTGGTATGTCATATTATAATAGAGACAGTAGATCTAGCTGGTCTGTCATATTATCATAGAGACAGTAGATCTAGCTGGTCTGTCATATTATAATAGAGACAGTAGATCTAGCTGGTCTGTCACATTATAATAGAGAGAGTAGATCTAGCTGGTCTGTCATATCATAATAGAGACAGTAGATCTAGCTGGTCTGTCATATCATAATAGAGACAGTAGATCTAGCTGGTCTGTCATATTATAATAAAGACAGTAGATCTAGCTGGTCTGTCATCTTATAATAGAGACAGTAGATCTAGCTGGTCTGTCATGATATAATAGAGACAGTAGATCTAGCTGGTCTCTCATAATACAATAGAGACAGTAGATCTAGCTGGTCTGTCATATTATAATAGAGACAGTAGATCTAGCTGGTCCGTCATATTATAATAAAGACAGTAGATCTAGCTGGTATGTCATATTATAATAGAGACAGATCTAGCTGGTCTGTCATATTATAATAGAGACAGTAGATCTAGCTGGTCTGTCATATTATAATAGAGACAGTAGATCTAGCTGGTCCGTCATATTATAATATTGACAGTAGATCTAGCTGGTCTGTCATCATATAATAGAGACAGTAGATCTAGCTGGTCTCTCATAATACAATAGAGACAGTAGATCTAGCTGGTCTGTCATATTATAATAGAGACAGTAGATCTAGCTGGTCTGTCATCTTATAATAGAGACAGTAGATCTAGCTGGTCCATATTATAATAAAGACAGTAGATCTAGCTGGTATGTCATATTATAATAGAGACAGATCTAGCTGGTCTGTCATATTATAATAGAGACAGTAGATCTAGCTGGTCTGTCATATTATAATAGAGACAGTAGATCTAGCTGGTCCGTCATATTATAATATTGACAGTAGATCTAGCTGGTCTGTCATCATATAATAGAGACAGTAGATCTAGCTGGTCTCTCATAATACAATAGAGACAGTAGATCTAGCTGGTCTGTCATATTATAATAGAGACAGTAGATCTAGCTGGTCTGTCATCTTATAATAGAGACAGTAGATCTAGCTGGTCTGTCATGATATAATAGAGACAGTAGATCTAGCTGGTCTGTCATATCATAATAGAGACAGTTGATCTAGCTGATCTGTCATAATATAATAGAGACAGTAGATCTAGCTGGTCTGTCATATCATAATAGAGACAGTAGATCTAGCTGGTCTGTCATATCATAATAGATACAGTAGATCTAGCTGGTCTGTCATATCATAATAGAGACAGTAGATCTAGCTGGTCTGTCATATCATAATAGAGACAGTAGATCTAGCTGGTCTGTCATATTATAATAAAGACAGTAGATCTAGCTGGTCTGTCATCTTATAATAGAGACAGTAGATCTAGCTGGTCTGTCATGATATAATAGAGACAGTAGATCTAGCTGGTCTCTCATAATACAATAGAGACAGTAGATCTAGCTGGTCTGTCATATTATAATAGAGACAGTAGATCTAGCTGGTCCATCATATTATAATAAAGACAGTAGATCTAGCTGGTATGTCATATTATAATAGAGACAGATCTAGCTGGTCTGTCATATTATAATAGAGACAGTAGATCTAGCTGGTCTGTCATATTATAATAGAGACAGTAGATCTAGCTGGTCCGTCATATTATAATATTGACAGTAGATCTAGCTGGTCTGTCATCATATAATAGAGACAGTAGATCTAGCTGGTCTCTCATAATACAATAGAGACAGTAGATCTAGCTGGTCTGTCATATTATAATAGAGACAGTAGATCTAGCTGGTCTGTCATCTTATAATAGAGACAGTAGATCTAGCTGGTCCGTCATATTATAATAAAGACAGTAGATCTAGCTGGTATGTCATATTATAATAGAGACAGATCTAGCTGGTCTGTCATATTATAATAGAGACAGTAGATCTAGCTGGTCTGTCATATTATAATAGAGACAGTAGATCTAGCTGGTCCGTCATATTATAATATTGACAGTAGATCTAGCTGGTCTGTCATAATATAATAGAGACAGTAGATCTAGCTGGTCTCTCATAATACAATAGAGACAGTAGATCTAGCTGGTCTGTCATATTATAATAGAGACAGTAGATCTAGCTGGTCTGTCATCTTATAATAGAGACAGTAGATCTAGCTGGTCTGTCATGATATAATAGAGACAGTAGATCTAGCTGGTCTGTCATATCATAATAGAGACAGTTGATCTAGCTGGTCTGTCATAATATAATAGAGACAGTAGATCTAGCTGGTCTGTCATATTATCATAGAGACAGTAGATCTAGCAGGTCTGTCATATTATAATAGAGACAGTAGATCTAGCTGGTCTGTCATATTATAATAGAGAGAGTAGATCTAGCTGGTCCGTCATATCATAATAGAGACAGTAGATGTAGATGTAGCTGGTCTGTCATATTATATTAGAGACAGTAGATCTAGCTGGTCCGTCATATTATAATAAAGACAGTAGATCTAGCTGGTATGTCATATTATAATAGAGACAGATCTAGCTGGTCTGTCATATTATAATAGAGACAGTAGATCTAGCTGGTCTGTCATATTATAATAGAGACAGTAGATCTAGCTGGTCCGTCATATTATAATATTGACAGTAGATCTAGCTGGTCTGTCATAATATAATAGAGACAGTAGATCTAGCTGGTCTCTCATAATACAATAGAGACAGTAGATCTAGCTGGTCTGTCATATCATAATAGAAACAGTTGATCTAGCTGGTCTGTCATAGTACAATAGAGACAGTATATCTAGCTGGTCTGTCATTATATAGTAGAGACAGTAGATCTAGCTGGTCTGTCATAATATAATAGAAAAGTTGATCTAGCTGGTCTGTCATTATATAATAGAGACAATAGATCTAGCTGGTCTGTCATAGTATAATAGAGACAATATATCTAGCTGGTCTGTCATATTATAATAGAGACAGTAGATCTAGCTGGTCTGTCATATTATCATAGAGACAGTAGATCTAGCTGGTCTGTCATATTATAATAGAGACAGTAGATCTAGCTGGTCTGTCACATGAAAATAGAGAGAGTAGATCTAGCTGGTCTGTAATATTATAATAAAGACAGTAGATCTAGCTGGTCTGTCATATTATAATAGAGACAGTAGATCTAGCTGGTCTGTCATATTATAATAGAGACAGTAGATCTAGCTGGTCCGTCATATTATAATAAAGACAGTAGATCTAGCTGGTATGTCATATTATAATAGAGACAGATCTAGCTGGTCTGTCATATTTTAATAGAGACAGTAGATCTAGCTGGTCTGTCATCTTATAAAGAGACAGTAGATCTAGCTGGTCTCTCATAATACAATAGAGACAGTAGATCTAGCTGGTCTGTCATATTATATTAGAGACAGTAGATCTAGCTGGTCCGTCATATTATAATAAAGACAGTAGATCTAGCTGGTATGTCATATTATAATAGAGACAGATCTAGCTGGTCTCTCATAATACAATAGAGACAGTAGATCTAGCTGGTCTGTCATATTATAATAGAGACAGTAGATCTAGCTGGTCTGTCATCTTATAATAGAGACAGTAGATCTAGCTGGTCCGTCATATTATAATAAAGACAGTAGATCTAGCTGGTATGTCATATTATAATAGAGACAGATCTAGCTGGTCTGTCATATTATAATAGAGACAATAGATCTAGCTGGTCTGTCATATTATAATAGAGACAGTAGATCTAGCTGGTCTGTCATCTTATAATAGAGACAGTAGATCTAGCTGGTCTGTCATGATATAATAGAGACAGTAGATCTAGCTGGTCTGTCATATCATAATAGAGACAGTAGATCTAGCTGGTCTGCCATAATATAATAGAGACAGTAGATCTAGCTGGTCTGTCATATCATAATAGAGACAGTTGATCTAGCTGATCTGTCATAATATAATAGAGACAGTAGATCTAGCTGGTCTGTCATATCATAATAGAGACAGTAGATCTAGCTGGTCTGTCATATCATAATAGATACAGTAGATCTAGCTGGTCTGTCATATCATAATAGAGACAGTAGATCTAGCTGGTCTGTCATATTATAATAAAGACAGTAGATCTAGCTGGTCTGTCATCTTATAATAGAGACAGTAGATCTAGCTGGTCTGTCATGATATAATAGAGACAGTAGATCTAGCTGGTCTCTCATAATACAATAGAGACAGTAGATCTAGCTGGTCTGTCATATTATAATAGAGACAGTAGATCTAGCTGGTCCATCATATTATAATAAAGACAGTAGATCTAGCTGGTATGTCATATTATAATAGAGACAGATCTAGCTGGTCTGTCATATTATAATAGAGACAGTAGATCTAGCTGGTCTGTCATATTATAATAGAGACAGTAGATCTAGCTGGTCCGTCATATTATAATATTGACAGTAGATCTAGCTGGTCTGTCATCATATAGTAGAGACAGTAGATCTAGCTGGTCTCTCATAATACAATAGAGACAGTAGATCTAGCTGGTCCGTCATATTATAATATTGACAGTAGATCTAGCTGGTCTGTCATCATATAGTAGAGACAGTAGATCTAGCTGGTCTCTCATAATACAATAGAGACAGTAGATCTAGCTGGTCTGTCATATTATAATAGAGACAGTAGATCTAGCTGGTCTGTCATCTTATAATAGAGACAGTAGATCTAGCTGGTCCGTCATATTATAATAAAGACAGTAGATCTAGCTGGTATGTCATATTATAATAGAGACAGATCTAGCTGGTCTGTCATATTATAATAGAGACAGTAGATCTAGCTGGTCTGTCATATTATAATAGAGACAGTAGATCTAGCTGGTCCGTCATATTATAATATTGACAGTAGATCTAGCTGGTCTGTCATAATATAATAGAGACAGTAGATCTAGCTGGTCTCTCATAATACAATAGAGACAGTAGATCTAGCTGGTCTGTCATATTATAATAGAGACAGTAGGTCTAGCTGGTCTGTCATATTATAATAGAGACAGTAGATCTAGCTGGTCTGTCATGATATAATAGAGACTGTAGATCTAGCTGGTCTGTCATAATATAATAGAAACAGTTGATCTAGCTGGTCTGTCATTATATAATAGAGACAGTTGATCTAGCTGGTCTGTCATATTATCATAGAGACAGTAGATCTAGCTGGTCTGTCATATTATAATAGAGACAGTAGATCTAGCTGGTCGGTCATATTATAATAGAGAGAGTAGATCTAGCTGGTCCGTCATATCATAATAGAGACAGTAGATGTAGATGTAGCTGGTCTGTCATATTATATTAGAGACAGTAGATCTAGCTGGTCCGTCATATTATAATAAAGACAGTAGATCTAGCTGGTATGTCATATTATAATAGAGACAGATCTAGCTGGTCTGTCATATTATAATAGAGACAGTAGATCTAGCTGGTCTGTCATATTATAATAGAGACAGTAGATCTAGCTGGTCCGTCATATTATAATATTGACAGTAGATCTAGCTGGTCTGTCATAATATAATAGAGACAGTAGATCTAGCTGGTCTCTCATAATACAATAGAGACAGTAGATCTAGCTGGTCTGTCATATCATAATAGAAACAGTTGATCTAGCTGGTCTGTCATAGTACAATAGAGACAGTATATCTAGCTGGTCTGTCATTATATAGTAGAGACAGTAGATCTAGCTGGTCTGTCATAATATAATAGAAAAAGTTGATCTAGCTGGTCTGTCATTATATAATAGAGACAATAGATCTAGCTGGTCTGTCATAGTATAATAGAGACAATATATCTAGCTGGTCTGTCATATTATAATAGAGACAGTAGATCTAGCTGGTCTGTCATATTATCATAGAGACAGTAGATCTAGCTGGTCTGTCATATTATAATAGAGACAGTAGATCTAGCTGGTCTGTCACATGAAAATAGAGAGAGTAGATCTAGCTGGTCTGTAATATTATAATAAAGACAGTAGATCTAGCTGGTCTGTCATATTATAATAGAGACAGTAGATCTAGCTGGTCTGTCATATTATAATAGAGACAGTAGATCTAGCTGGTCCGTCATATTATAATAAAGACAGTAGATCTAGCTGGTATGTCATATTATAATAGAGACAGATCTAGCTGGTCTGTCATATTTTAATAGAGACAGTAGATCTAGCTGGTCTGTCATCTTATAAAAGAGACAGTAGATCTAGCTGGTCTCTCATAATACAATAGAGACAGTAGATCTAGCTGGTCTGTCATATTATATTAGAGACAGTAGATCTAGCTGGTCCGTCATATTATAATAAAGACAGTAGATCTAGCTGGTATGTCATATTATAATAGAGACAGATCTAGCTGGTCTCTCATAATACAATAGAGACAGTAGATCTAGCTGGTCTGTCATATTATAATAGAGACAGTAGATCTAGCTGGTCTGTCATCTTATAATAGAGACAGTAGATCTAGCTGGTCCGTCATATTATAATAAAGACAGTAGATCTAGCTGGTATGTCATATTATAATAGAGACAGATCTAGCTGGTCTGTCATATTATAATAGAGACAGTAGATCTAGCTGGTCTGTCATATTATAATAGAGACAGTAGATCTAGCTGGTCTGTCATATTATAATATTGACAGTAGATCTAGCTGGTCTGTCATCATATAATAGAGACAGTAGATCTAGCTGGTCTCTCATAATACAATAGAGACAGTAGATCTAGCTGGTCTGTCATATTATAATAGAGACAGTAGATCTAGCTGGTCTGTCATCTTATAATAGAGACAGTAGATCTAGCTGGTCTGTCATGATATAATAGAGACAGTAGATCTAGCTGGTCTGTCATATCATAATAGAGACAGTTGATCTAGCTGATCTGTCATAATATAATAGAGACAGTAGATCTAGCTGGTCTGTCATATCATAATAGAGACAGTAGATCTAGCTGGTCTGTCATATCATAATAGATACAGTAGATCTAGCTGGTCTGTCATATCATAATAGAGACAGTAGATCTAGCTGGTCTGTCATATTATAATAAAGACAGTAGATCTAGCTGGTCTGTCATCTTATAATAGAGACAGTAGATCTAGCTGGTCTGTCATGATATAATAGAGACAGTAGATCTAGCTGGTCTCTCATAATACAATAGAGACAGTAGATCTAGCTGGTCTGTCATATTATAATAGAGACAGTAGATCTAGCTGGTCCATCATATTATAATAAAGACAGTAGATCTAGCTGGTATGTCATATTATAATAGAGACAGATCTAGCTGGTCTGTCATATTATAATAGAGACAGTAGATCTAGCTGGTCTGTCATATTATAATAGAGACAGTAGATCTAGCTGGTCCGTCATATTATAATATTGACAGTAGATCTAGCTGGTCTGTCATCATATAATAGAGACAGTAGATCTAGCTGGTCTCTCATAATACAATAGAGACAGTAGATCTAGCTGGTCTGTCATATTATAATAGAGACAGTAGATCTAGCTGGTCTGTCATCTTATAATAGAGACAGTAGATCTAGCTGGTCCGTCATATTATAATAAAGACAGTAGATCTAGCTGGTATGTCATATTATAATAGAGACAGATCTAGCTGGTCTGTCATATTATAATAGAGACAGTAGATCTAGCTGGTCTGTCATATTATAATAGAGACAGTAGATCTAGCTGGTCCGTCATATTATAATATTGACAGTAGATCTAGCTGGTCTGTCATAATATAATAGAGACAGTAGATCTAGCTGGTCTCTCATAATACAATAGAGACAGTAGATCTAGCTGGTCTGTCATATTATAATAGAGACAGTAGATCTAGCTGGTCTGTCATCTTATAATAGAGACAGTTGATCTAGCTGGTCTGTCATAATATAATAGAGACAGTAGATCTAGCTGGTCTGTCATATTATCATAGAGACAGTAGATCTAGCTGGTCTGTCATATTATAATAGAGACAGTAGATCTAGCTGGTCTGTCATATTATAATAGAGACAGTAGATCTAGCTGGTCCGTCATATCATAATAGAGACAGTAGATGTAGATGTAGCTGGTCTGTCATATTATATTAGAGACAGTAGATCTAGCTGGTCCGTCATATTATAATAAAGACAGTAGATCTAGCTGGTATGTCATATTATAATAGAGACAGATCTAGCTGGTCTGTCATATTATAATAGAGACAGTAGATCTAGCTGGTCTGTCATATTATAATAGAGACAGTAGATCTAGCTGGTCCGTCATATTATAATATTGACAGTAGATCTAGCTGGTCTGTCATAATATAATAGAGACAGTAGATCTAGCTGGTCTCTCATAATACAATAGAGACAGTAGATCTAGCTGGTCTGTCATATCATAATAGAAACAGTTGATCTAGCTGGTCTGTCATAGTACAATAGAGACAGTATATCTAGCTGGTCTGTCATTATATAGTAGAGACAGTAGATCTAGCTGGTCTGTCATAATATAATAGAAAAAGTTGATCTAGCTGGTCTGTCATTATATAATAGAGACAATAGATCTAGCTGGTCTGTCATAGTATAATAGAGACAATATATCTAGCTGGTCTGTCATATTATAATAGAGACAGTAGATCTAGCTGGTCTGTCATATTATCATAGAGACAGTAGATCTAGCTGGTCTGTCATATTATAATAGAGACAGTAGATCTAGCTGGTCTGTCACATGAAAATAGAGAGAGTAGATCTAGCTGGTCTGTAATATTATAATAAAGACAGTAGATCTAGCTGGTCTGTCATATTATAATAGAGACAGTAGATCTAGCTGGTCTGTCATATTATAATAGAGACAGTAGATCTAGCTGGTCCGTCATATTATAATAAAGACAGTAGATCTAGCTGGTATGTCATATTATAATAGAGACAGATCTAGCTGGTCTGTCATATTTTAATAGAGACAGTAGATCTAGCTGGTCTGTCATCTTATAAAAGAGACAGTAGATCTAGCTGGTCTCTCATAATACAATAGAGACAGTAGATCTAGCTGGTCTGTCATATTATATTAGAGACAGTAGATCTAGCTGGTCCGTCATATTATAATAAAGACAGTAGATCTAGCTGGTATGTCATATTATAATAGAGACAGATCTAGCTGGTCTGTCATTATATAATAGAGACAGTTTATCTAGCTGGTCTGTCGTAGTATAATAGAGACAATAGATCTAGCTGGTCCGTCATATTATAATATTGACAGTAGATCTAGCTGGTCTGTCATAATATAATAGAGACAGTAGATCTAGCTGGTCTCTCATAATACAATAGAGACAGTAGATCTAGCTGGTCTGTCATATTATAATAGAGACAGTAGATCTAGCTGGTCTGTCATCTTATAATAGAGACAGTAGATCTAGCTGGTCCGTCATATTATAATAAAGACAGTAGATCTAGCTGGTATGTCATATTATAATAGAGACAGATCTAGCTGGTCTGTCATATTATAATAGAGACAGTAGATCTAGCTGGTCTGTCATATTATAATAGAGACAGTAGATCTAGCTGGTCCGTCATATTATAATATTGACAGTAGATCTAGCTGGTCTGTCATAATATAATAGAGACAGTAGATCTAGCTGGTCTCTCATAATACAATAGAGACAGTAGATCTAGCTGGTCTGTCATATTATAATAGAGACAGTAGATCTAGCTGGTCTGTCATCTTATAATAGAGACAGTAGATCTAGCTGGTCTGTCATAATATAATAGAAACAGTTGATCTAGCTGGTCTGTCATAATATAATAGAAACAGTTGATCTAGCTGGTCTGTCATTATATAATAGAGACAGTTTATCTAGCTGGTCTGTCATAGTATAATAGAGACAATAGATCTAGCTGGTCTGTCATATTATAATAGAGACAGTAGATCTAGCTGGTCTGTCATATTATAATAGAGAGTAGATCTAGCTGGTCCGTCATATTATAATAGAGACAGTAGATGTAGCTGGTCTGTCATATTATAATAGAGACAGTAGATCTAGCTGGTCCATCATATTATAATAAAGACAGTAGATCTAGCTGGTATGTCATATTATAATAGAGACAGTAGGTCTAGCTGGTCTGTCATATTATAATAGAGACAGTAGATCTAGCTGGTCTGTCATATTATAATAGAGACAGTAGATCTAGCTGGTCTGTCATATTATAATAGAGACAGTAGATCTAGCTGGTCCGTCATATTATAATAAAGATAGTAGATCTAGCTGGTCTGTCATAATATAATAGAAACAGTTGATCTAGCTGGTCTGTCATATTATAATAGAGACAGTAGATCTAGCTGGTCTGTCATAATATAATAGAGACAGTAGATCTAGCTGGTCTCTCATAATACAATGGAGACAGTAGTTCTAGCTGGTCTGTCATATTATAATAGAGAGAGTAGATCTAGCTGGTCCGTCATATTATAATAAAGACAGTAGATCTAGCTGGTATGTCATGATATAATAGAGACAGTAGATGTAGCTGGTCTGTAATATCATAATAGAGACAGTAGATCTAGCTGGTCTGTCATATCATAATAGAGACAGTAGATCTAGCTGGTCTGTCATATCATAATAGAGACAGTATATCTAGCTGGTCTCTCATAATACAATAGAGACAGTAGATCTAGCTGGTCTGTCATATTATAATAGAGACAGTAGATCTAGCTGGTCTGTCATATTATAATAAAGACAGTAGATCTAGCTGGTATGTCATATTATAATAGAGACAGATCTAGCTGGTCTGTCATATTATAATAGAGACAGTAGATCTAGCTGGTCTGTCATATTATAATAGAGACAGTAGATCTAGCTGGTCCGTCATATTATAATATTGACATTAGATCTAGCTGGTCTGTCATAATATAATAGAGACAGTAGATCTAGCTGGTCTCTCATAATACAATAGAGACAGTAGATCTAGCTGGTCCGTCATATTATAATAGAGACAGTAGATCTAGCTGGTCTGTCATGATATAATAGAGACAGTAGATGTAGCTGGTCTGTCATATCATAATAGAGACAGTAGATCTAGCTGGTCTGTCATATTATAATAGAGACAGTAGATCTAGCTGTTCTGTCATGATATAATAGAGACAGTAGATGTAGCTGGTCTGTCATATCATAATAGAGACAGTAGATCTAGCTGGTCTGTCATATCATAATAGAGACAGTTGATCTAGCTGGTCTGTCATAGTACAATAGAGACAGTATATCTAGCTGGTCTGTCATTATATAGTAGAGACAGTAGATCTAGCTGGTCTGTCATAATATAATAGAAACAGTTGATCTAGCTGGTCTGTCATAGTATAATAGAGACAATAGATCTAGCCTGTCTGTCATATTATAATGAGACAGTAGATCTAGCTGGTCTGTCATATTATAATAGAGAGAGTAGATCTAGCTGGTCCATCATATTATAATAGAGACAGTAGATGTAGCTGGTCTGTCATATTATAATAGAGACAGTAGATCTAGCTGGTCCGTCATATTATAATAAAGACAGTAGATCTAGCTGGTATGTCATATTATAATAGAGACAGTAGGTCTAGCTGGTCTGTCATATTATAATAGAGACAGTAGATCTAGTTGGTCTGTCATATTATAATAGAGACAGTAGATCTAGCTGGTCTGTCATATTTAAGAGAGACAGTAGATCTAGCTGTTCCGTCATATTTTAATAAAGATAGCAGATCTAGCTGGTCTGTCATAATATAATAGAAACCGTTGATCTAGCTGGTCTGTCATCTTATAATAGAGACAGTAGATCTAGCTGGTATGTCATATTATAATAGAGACAGATCTAGCTGGTCTGTCATATTTTAATAGAGACAGTAGATCTAGCTGGTCTGTCATCTTATAATAGAGACAGTAGATCTAGCTAGTCTCTCATAATACAATAGAGACAGTAGATCTAGCTGGTCTGTCATATTATAATAGAGACAGTAGATCTAGCTGGTCCGTCATATTATAATAAAGACAGTAGATCTAGCTGGTATGTCATATTATAATAGAGACAGATCTAGCTGGTCTGTCATTATATAATAGAGACAGTTTATCTAGCTGGTCTGTCGTAGTATAATAGAGACAATAGATCTAGCTGGTCTGTCGTAGTATAATAGAGACAATAGATCTAGCTGGTCTGTCATAATATAATAGAGACAGTAGATCTAGCTGGTCTATCATATTATCATAGAGACAGTAGATCTAGCTTGTCTGTCATTTTATAAAAGAGTGAGTAGATCTAGCAGGTCTGTCATAATATAATAGAGACAGTAGATCTAGCTGGTCTGTCATATAAAAATACAGTAGATCTAGCCGGTCTGTCATATTATAAAACAGACAGTAGATCTAGCTGGTCTGTAATAACATAATAGAGACAGTATATATAGCTTGTCTTTCATATTATAATAGAGTCAGTAGATCTAGCTGGTCTGTCATAACATAATAGAGACAGTAGATCTACCTGGTCTGTCATATCATAATAGAGACAGTAGATCTAGCTGGTCTGTCATATTATAATAAAGACAGTAGATCTAGCTGGTCTGTCATCTTATAATAGAGACAGTAGATCTAGCTGGTCTGTCATGATATAATAGAGACAGTAGATCTAGCTGGTCTCTCATAATACAATAGAGACAGTAGATCTAGCTGGTCTGTCATATTATAATAGAGACAGTAGATCTAGCTGGTCCGTCATATTATAATAAAGACAGTAGATCTAGCTGGTATGTCATATTATAATAGAGACAGATCTAGCTGATCTGTCATATTACAATAGAGACAGTAGATCTAGCTGGTCTGTCATATTATAATAGAGACAGTAGATCTAGCTGGTCTGTCATCTTATAATAGAGACAGTAGATCTAGCTGGTCGTCATATTATAATAAAGACAGTAGATCTAGCTGGTATGTCATATTATAATAGAGACAGAGATCTAGCTGGTCTGTCATATTATAATAGAGACAGTAGATCTAGCTGGTCTGTCATATTATAATAGAGACAGTAGATCTAGCTGGTCCGTCATATTATAATATTGACAGTAGATCTAGCTGGTCTGTCATAATATAATAGAGACAGTAGATCTAGCTGGTCTCTCATAATACAATAGAGACAGTAGATCTAGCTGGTCTGTCATATTATAATAGAGACAGTAGATCTAGCTGGTCTGTCATCTTATAATAGAGACAGTAGATCTAGCTGGTCTGTCATAAAATAATAGAGACAGTAGATCTAGCTGGTCTGTCATATTATAATAAAGACAGTAGATCTAGCTGGTCCGTCATATTATAATAGAGACAGTAGATCTAGCTGGTCTGTCATAATATAATAGAAACAGTTGATCTAGCTGGTCTGTCATAATATAATAGAAACAGTTGATCTAGCTGGTCTATCATTATATAATAGAGACAGTTTATCTAGCTGGTCTGTCATAGTATAATAGAGACAATAGATCTAGCTGGTCTGTCATATTATAATAGAGACAGTAGATCTAGCTGGTCTGTCATATTATAATAGAGACAGTAGATCTAGCTGGTCCGTCATATTATAATAGAGACAGTAGATGTAGCTGGTCTGTCATATTATAATAGAGACAGTAGATCTAGCTGGTCCATCATATTATAATAAAGACAGTAGATCTAGCTGGTATGTCATATTATAATAGAGACAGTAGGTCTAGCTGGTCTGTCATATTATAATAGAGACAGTAGATCTAGCTGGTCTGTCATATTATAATAGAGACAGTAGATCTAGCTGGTCTGTCATATTATAATAGAGACAGTAGATCTAGCTGGTCCGTCATATTATAATAAAGATAGTAGATCTAGCTGGTCTGTCATAATATAATAGAAACCGTTGATCTAGCTGGTCTGTCATATTATAATAGAGACAGTAGATCTAGCTGGTCTGTCATAATATAATAGAGACAGTAGATCTAGCTGGTCTCTCATAATACAATAGAGACAGTAGTTCTAGCTGGTCTGTCATATTATAATAGAGACAGTAGATCTAGCTGGTCTGTCATAATATAATAGAAACTGTTGATCTAGCTGGTCTGTCATAAAATAATAGAGACAGTAGGTCTAGCTGGTCTGTCATATTATAATAGAGACAGTAGATCTAGCTGGTCTGTCATACAATAATAGAGACAGCAGATATAGCTGGTCTGTCATTATTATAATAGAGACAGTAGATCTAGCTGGTCTGTCATATTACAATAGAGACAGTAGGTCTAGCTGGTCTGTCATATTATAACAGAGACAGTAGATCTAGCTGGTCTGTCATATTATAATAGAGACAGTAGATCTAGCTGGTCTGTCATATTATAATAGAGACAGTAGATCTAGCTGGTCTGTCATATTATAATGGAGACAGTAGGTCTAGCTGGTCTGTCATATTATAATGGAGACAGGTCTAGCTGGTCTGTCATATTATAATAGAGACAGTAGATCTAGCTGGTCTGTCATAATATAATAGAAACCGTTGATCTAGCTGGTCTGTCATATTATAATCGAGACAGTAGATCTAGCTGGTCTGTCATAATATAATGGATAAGGTAGATCTAGCTGGTCTGTCATAATATAATAGAGACAGTAGATCTAGCTGGTCTGTCATAAAATAATAGAGACAGTAGATCTAGCTGGTCTGTCATATTATAATAGAGACAGTAGGTCTAGCTGGTCTGTCATATTATAATAGAGACAGTAGATCTAGCTGGTCTGTCATAATATAATAGAAACAGTTGATCTAGCTGGTCTGTCATAATATAATAGAGACAGTAGATCTAGCTGGTGTGTAATCTTATAATAGAGACAGTAGATCTAGCTGGTCTGTTATTTTATAATAGAGACAGTAGATCTAGCTGGTCTGTCATAATACAATAGAGACAGTAGATCTAGCTGGTCTGTCATGATATAATAGAGACAGTAGATCTAGCTGGTCTGTCATATTATAATAGAGACAGTAGATCTAGCTGGTCTGTCATATTATAATAGAGACAGTAGATCTAGCTGGTCTGTCATATTATAATAGAGACAGTAGATCTAGCTGGTCTGTCACATGAAAATAGAGACAGTAGATCTAGCTGGTCCGTCATATTATAATAGAGACAGTAGATGTAGCTGGTCTGTCATATTATAATAAAGACAGTAGATGTAGCTGGTCTGTCATATTATAATAAAGACAGTAGATCTAGCTGGTCTGTCATATTATAATAGAGACAGATCTAGCTGGTCTATCATATTTTAATAGAGACAGTAGATCTAGCTGGTCTGTCATCTTATAATAGAGACAGTAGATCTAGCTGGTCTGTCATATTATAATAGAGACAGTAGATCTAGCTGGTCTGTCATATAATAATAGAGACAGTAGATCTAGCTGGTCTGTCATATTATAATAGAGACAGTAGATCTAGCTGGTCTGTCATGATATAATAGAGACAGTAGATCTAGCTGGTCTGTCATATCATAAAAGAGACAGCAGATCTAGCTGGTCTGTCATATCATAATAGAGACAGTAGATCTAGCTGGTCTGTCATATTATAATAGAGACAGTAGATCTAGCTGGTCTGTCATCTTATAATAGAGACAGTAGATCTAGCTGGTCTGTCATGATATAATAGAGACAGTAGATCTAGCTGGTCTCTCATAATACAATATAGACAGTAGATCTAGCTGGTCTGTCATATTATAATAGAGACAGTAGATCTAGCTGGTCTGTCATATTATAATAAAGACAGTAGATCTAGCTGGTATGTCATATTATGATAGAGAAAGATCTAGCTGGTCTGTCATTATATAATAGAGACAGTTTATCTAGCTGGTCTGTCATAGTATAATAGAGACAATAGATCTAGCTGGTCTGTCATATTATAATAGAGACAGTAGATCTAGCTGGTCTGTCATATTATAATAGAGACAGTAGATCTAGCTGGTCTGTCATATTATAATAGAGACAGTAGATCTAGCTGGTCTGTCACATTATAATAGAGACAGTAGATCTAGCTGGTCCGTCATATTATAATAGAGACAGTAGATCTAGCTGGTCTGTCATATTATAATAAAGAAAGTAGATCTAGCTGGTCTGTCATATTATAATAGAAACAGATCTAGCTGGTATGTCATATTATAATAGAGACAGTAGATCTAGCTGGTCTGTCATATTATAATAAAGACAGTAGATCTAGCTGGTATGTCATATTATAATAGAGAGTAGATCTAGCTGGTCTGTCATATATATAATAGAGACAGTAGATCTAGCTGGTCTGTCATATTATAATAGAGACAGTAGATGTAGCTGGTCTGTCATATTATAATAGAGACAGTAGATCTAGCTGGTCTGTCATATTATAATAGAGACAGTAGATCTAGCTGGTCTGTCATATTATAATAGAGACAGTATATCTAGCTGGTCTGTCATAATATAATAGAGACAGTAGATCTAGCTGGTCTGTCATATTATAATAGAGACAGTAGATCTAGCTGGTCCGTCATATTATAATAAAGACAGATCTAGCTGGTCTGTCATATTATAATAGAGACAGTAGATCTAGCTGGTCTGTCATATTATAATAGAGACAGTAGATCTAGCTGGTCCGTCATATTATAATATTGACAGTAGATCTAGCTGGTCTGTCATAATATAATAGAGACAGTAGATCTAGCTGGTCTCTCATATTATAATAGAGACAGTAGATCTAGCTGGTCTGTCATATTATAATAGAGACAGTAGATCTAGCTGGTCTGTCATGATATAATAGAGACAGTAGATGTAGCTGGTCTGTCATATCATAATAGAGACAGTAGATCTAGCTGGTCTGTCATATTATAATAGAGACAGTAGATCTAGCTGTTCTGTCATATTATAATAGAGACAGTAGATCTAGCTGGTCTGTCATAATATAATAGAGACAGTAGATCTAGCTGGTCTGTCATATTATAATAGAGACAGTTGATCTAGCTGGTCTGTCATATTACAATAGAGACAGTAGATCTAGCTGGTCTGTCATTATATATAGAGACAGTAGATCTAGCTGGTCTGTCATAAAATAATAGAAACAGTTGATCTAGCTGGTCTGTCATAGTATAATAGAGACAGTAGATCTAGCCTGTCTGTCATATTATAATAGAGACAGTAGATCTAGCTGGTCTGTCATATTATAATAGAGACAGTAGATCTAGCTGGTCCATCATATTATAATAGAGACAGTAGATCTAGCTGGTCTGTCATATTATAATAGAGACAGTAGATCTAGCTGGTCCGTCATATTATAATAAAGACAGTAGATCTAGCTGGTATGTCATATTATAATAGAGACAGTAGGTCTAGCTGGTCTGTCATATTATAATAGAGACAGTAGATCTAGCTGGTCTGTCATATTATAATAGAGACAGTAGATCTAGCTGGTCTGTCATATTATAATAGAGACAGTAGATCTAGCTGGTCCGTCATATTTTAATAAAGATAGTAGATCTAGCTGGTCTGTCATAATATAATAGAAACCGTTGATATAGCTGGTCTGTCATATTATAATAGAGACAGTAGATCTAGCTGGTCTGTCATATTATAATAGAGACAGTAGATCTAGCTGGTCTGTCATATTATAATAGAGACAGTAGATCTAGCTGGTCTGTCATATTTTAATGGAGAGAAAGTAGATCTAGCTGGTCTGTCATTTTATAATAAAGACAGTAGATCTAGCTGGTCTGTCATAATATAATAGAAACAGTTGATCTAGCTGGTCTGTCATAATATAATCGAGACTGTAGATCTAGCTGGTCTGTCATATCATAATAGAGACAGTTGATCTAGCTGGTCTGTCATAGTACAATAGAGACAGTATATCTAGCTGGTCTGTCATTAAATAGTGGAGACAGTAGATCTAGCTGGTCTGTCATAATATAATAGAGACAGTTGATCTAGCTGGTCTGTCATAATATAATAGAGACAGTAGATCTAGCTGGTCTGTCATATTATAATAGAGACAGTAGATCTAGCTGGTCTGTCATATTATAATAGAGACAGTAGATCTAGCTGGTCTGTCATATTATAATAGAGACAGTAGATCTAGCTGATCTGTCATATTATAATAGAGACAGTAGATCTAGCTGGTCTGTCATATTATAATAGAGACAGTAGATCTAGCTGGTCTGCCATATTATAATAGAGACAGTAGATCTAGCTGGTCTGTCATATATAATAGAGACAGTAGATCTAGCTGGTCTGTCATATTATAATAGAGACAGTAGATCTAGCTGGTCTGTCATATTATAATAGAGACAGTAGATCTAGCTGGTCTGTCATATTATAATAGAGACAGTAGATCTAGCTGGTCGTCATATTATAATAAAGAAGTAGATCTAGCTGGTCTGTCATATTATAATAGAAACAGTAGATCTAGCTGGTCTAATCATATTATAATAGAGACAGTAGATCTAGCTGGTCTGTCATATTATAATAGAGACAGTAGATCTAGCTGGTCTGTCATATTATAATAGAGACAGTAGATCTAGCTGGTCTGTCATAATACAATGGAGAAAGTAGTAGATCTAGCTGGTCTGTCATATTATAATAAAGACAGTAGATCTAGCTGGTCTGTCATAATATAATAGAAACAGTTGATCTAGCTGGTCTGTCATATTATAATAGAGACAGTAGATCTAGCTGGTCTGTCATATTATAATAGAGACAGTAGATCTAGCTGGTCTGTCATAGTACAATAGAGACAGTATATCTAGCTGGTCTGTCATTATATAGTCTGTCAGTAGATCTAGCTGGTCTGTCATAAATAATAGAAACAGTAGATCTAGCTGGTCTGTCATATATAATAGAGACAGTAGATCTAGCTGGTCTGTCATAGTATAATAGAGACAGTAGATCTAGCTGGTCTGTCATATTATAATAGAGACAGTAGATCTAGCTGGTCTGTCATATTATAATAGAGACAGTAGATCTAGCTGGTCTGTCATATTATAATAGAGACAGTAGATCTAGCTGGTCTGTCATATTATAATAGAGACAGTAGATCTAGCTGGTCTGTCATATTATAATAGAGACAGTAGATCTAGCTGGTCTGTCATATATAATAGAGACAGTAGATCTAGCTGGTCTCTCATAATATAATGGAGACAGTAGTTCTAGCTGGTCTGTCATATTATAATAGAGACAGTAGATCTATCTGGTCTGTCATATTATAATAGAGACAGTAGATCTAGCTGGTCTGTCATATTATAATAGAGACAGTAGATCTAGCTGGTCTGTCATATTATAACAGAGACAGTAGATCTAGCTGGTCTGTCATAATATAATAGAGACAGTAGATCTAGCTGGTCTGTCATATTATAATAGAGACAGTAGATCTAGCTGGTCTGTCATATTATAATAGAGACAGTAGATCTAGCTGGTCTGTCATATTATAATAGAGACAGTAGATCTAGCTGGTCTGTCATATTATAATAGAGACAGTAGATCTAGCTGGTCTGTCATAGTATAATAGAGACAGTATATCTAGCTGGTCTGTCATTATATAGTAGAGACAGTAGATCTAGCTGGTCTGTCATAATATAATAGAAACTGTTGATCTAGCTGGTCTGTCATAAAATAATAGAGACAGCAGATCTAGCTGGTCTGTCATATTATAATAGAGACAGTAGATCTAGCTGGTCTGTCATATTATAATAGAGACAGTAGATCTAGCTGGTCTGTCATATAATAATAGAGACAGTAGATCTAGCTGGTCTGTCATATTATAATAGAGACAGTAGATCTAGCTGGTCTGTCATATTATAATAGAGACAGTAGGTCTAGCTGGTCTGTCATATTATAATAGAGACAGTAGATCTAGCTGGTCTGTCATATAATAATAGAGACAGTAGATCTAGCTGGTCTGTCATATTATAATAGAGACAGTAGATCTAGCTGGTCTGTCATATTATAATGGAGACAGTAGGTCTAGCTGGTCTGTCATATTATAATAGAGACAGTAGATGTAGCTGGTCCGTCATATTATAATAGAGACAGTAGATCTAGCTGGTCTGTCATAATATAATAGAAACCGTTGATATAGCTGGTCTGTCATACTATAATAGAGACAGTAGATCTAGCTGGTCTGTCATATTATAATAGAGACAGTAGATCTAGCTGGTCTGTCATAATCTAATAGAGACAGTAGATCTAGCTGGTCTCTCATAATACAATGGAGAAAGTAGATCTAGCTAGTCTGTCATATTATAATAAAGACAGTAGATCTAGCTGGTCTGTCATAATATAATAGAAACCGTTGATCTAGCTGGTCTGTCATATTATAATCGAGACAGTAGATCTAGCTGGTCTGTCATATTATAATAGAGACAGTAGATCTAGCTGGTCTGTCATAGTACAATAGAGACAGTATATCTAGCTGGTCTGTCATTATATAGTAGAGACAGTAGATCTAGCTGGTCTGTCATAATATAATAGAAACAGTAGATCTAGCTGGTCTGTCATATCATAATATAGACAGTGATCTAGCTGGTCTGTCATAGTACAATAGAGACAGTATATCTAGCTGGTCTGTCATATTATAATAGAGACAGATCTAGCTGGTCTGTCATATTATAATAGAGACAGTAGATCTAGCTGGTCCGTCATATTATTACAAAGACAGTAGATCTAGCTGGTCTGTCATAATATAATAGAAACCGTTGATCTAGCTGGTCTGTCATATTATAATAGAGACAGTAGATCTAGCTGGTCTGTCATAATATAATAGAGACAGTAGATCTAGCTGGTCTCTCATAATACAATGGAGACAGTAGTTCTAGCTGGTCTGTCATATTATAATAGAGAGAGTAGATCTAGCTGGTCTGTCATAATATAATAGAAACTGTTGATCTAGCTGGTCTGTCATAAAATAATAGAGACAGTAAGTCTAGCTGGTCTGTCATATTATAACAGAGACAGTAGATCTAGCTGGTCTGTCATATAATAATAGAGACAGTAGATCTAGCTGGTCTGTCATATAATAATAGAGACAGCAGATATAGCTGGTCTGTCATATTATAATAGAGACAGTAGATCTAGCTGGTCTGTCATATAATAATAGAGACAGCAGATATAGCTGGTCTGTCATATTATAATAGAGACAGTAGATCTAGCTGGTCTGTCATAGTACAATAGAGACAGTATATCTAGCTGGTCTGTCATTATATAGTAGAGACAGTAGATCTAGCTGGTCTGTCATAATATAATAGAAACTGTTGATCTAGCTGGTCTGTCATAAAATAATAGAGACAGCAGATCTAGCTGGTCTGTCATATTATAATAGAGACAGTAGGTCTAGCTGGTCTGTCATATTATAATAGTGACAGTAGATCTAGCTGGTCTGTCATATAATAATAGAGACAGTAGATCTAGCTGGTCTGTCATATTATAATGGAGACAGTAGATCTAGCTGGTCTGTCATATTATAATAGAGACAGTAGGTCTAGCTGGTCTGTCATATTATAATAGAGACAGTAGATCTAGCTGGTCTGTCATATAATAATAGAGACAGTAGATCTAGCTGGTCTGTAATATTATAATAGAGACAGTAGATCTAGCTGGTCTGTCATATTATAATAGAGACAGTAGATCTAGCTGGTCTGTCATATTATAATAGAGACAGTAGATCTAGCTGGTCCGTCATATTATAATAAAGACAGTAGATCTAGCTGGTCTGTCATAATATAATAGAAACCGTTGATATAGCTGGTCTGTCATACTATAATAGAGACAGTAGATCTAGCTGGTCTGTCATATTATAATAGAGACAGTAGATCTAGCTGGTCTGTCATAATCTAATAGAGACAGTAGATCTAGCTGGTCTCTCATAATACAATGGAGAAAGTAGATCTAGCTAGTCTGTCATATTATAATAAAGACAGTAGATCTAGCTGGTCTGTCATAATATAATAGAAACCGTTGATCTAGCTGGTCTGTCATATTATAATCGAGACAGTAGATCTAGCTGGTCTGTCATATTATAATAGAGACAGTAGATCTAGCTGGTCTGTCATAGTACAATAGAGACAGTATATCTAGCTGGTCTGTCATTATATAGTAGAGACAGTAGATCTAGCTGGTCTGTCATAATATAATAGAAACAGTAGATCTAGCTGGTCTGTCATATCATAATATAGACAGTTGATCTAGCTGGTCTGTCATAGTACAATAGAGACAGTATATCTAGCTGGTCTGTCATATTATAATAGAGACAGATCTAGCTGGTCTGTCATATTATAATAGAGACAGTAGATCTAGCTGGTCCGTCATATTATAATAAAGACAGTAGATCTAGCTGGTCTGTCATAATATAATAGAAACCGTTGATCTAGCTGGTCTGTCATATTATAATAGAGACAGTAGATCTAGCTGGTCTGTCATAATATAATAGAGACAGTAGATCTAGCTGGTCTCTCATAATACAATGGAGACAGTAGTTCTAGCTGGTCTGTCATATTATAATAGAGAGTAGATCTAGCTGGTCTGTCATAATATAATAGAAACTGTTGATCTAGCTGGTCTGTCATAAAATAATAGAGACAGTAAGTCTAGCTGGTCTGTCATATTATAACAGAGACAGTAGATCTAGCTGGTCTGTCATATAATAATAGAGACAGTAGATCTAGCTGGTCTGTCATATAATAATAGAGACAGCAGATATAGCTGGTCTGTCAAATTATAATAGAGACAGTAGATCTAGCTGGTCTGTCATATTATAATAGTGACAGTAGGTCTAGCTGGTCTGTCATATTATAACAGAGACAGTAGATCTAGCTGGTCTGTCATATAATAATAGAGACAGTAGATCTAGCTGGTCTGTCATATAATAATAGAGACAGTAGATCTAGCTGGTCTGTCATATTATAATGGAGACAGTAGGTCTAACTGGTCTGTCATATTATAATAGAGACAGTAGATCTAGCTGGTCTGTCATAAAATAATAGAGACAGTAGATCATCTAGCTGGTCTGTCATATTATAATAGAGACAGTAGATCTAGCTGGTCTGTCATCTTATAATAGAGACAGTTGATCTAGCTGGTTTGTCATAATATAATAGAAACAGTTGATCTAGCTGGTCTGTCATAAAATAATAGAGACAGTAGGTCTAGCTGGTCTGTCATAAAATAATAGAGACAGTAGGTCTAGCTGGTCTGTCATATTATAACAGAGACAGTAGATCTAGCTGGTCTGTCATATAATAATAGAGACAGTAGATCTAGCTGGTCTGTCATGATATAATAGAGACAGTAGATCTAGCTGGTCTGTCATATCATAATAGAGACAGTTGATCTAGCTGGTTTGTCATAATATAATAGAAACAGTTGATCTAGCTGGTCTGTCATTATATAATAGAGACAGTTTATCTAGCTGTTCTGTCATAGTATAATAGAGAAAATAGATCTAGCTGGTCTGTCATATTATAATAGACAAAGTAGATCTAGCTGGTCTGTCATATTATAATAGAGACAGTTGATATAGCTGGTCTGTCATATAATAATAGAGACAGTAGATCTAGCTGGTCTGTCATATTATAATAGAGACAGTAGATCTAGCTGGTATGTCATATTATAATATAGACAGTAGATCTAGCTGGTCTGTCATATTATAATAGAGACAGTAGATCTAGCTGGTCCGTCATATTATAATAAAGACAGTAGATCTAGCTGGTCTGTCATAATATAATAGAAACCGTTGATCCAGCTGGTCTGTCATATTATAATCGAGACAGTAGATCTAGCTGGTCTGTCAAATTATAATAGAGACAGTAGATCTAGCTGGTCCGTCATATTATAATAGAGACCGTAGATCTAGCTGGTCTCTCATAATATAATGGATAAGGTAGATCTAGCTGGTCTGTCATAATATAATAGAGACAGTAGATCTAGCTGGTCTGTCATATAATAATAGAGACAGTAGATCTAGCTGGTCTGTCATATTATAATAGAGACAGTAGGTCTAGCTGGTCTGTCATATTATAATAGAGACAGTAGATGTAGCTGGTCCGTCATATTATAATAGAGACAGTAGATCTAGCTGGTCTGTCATAATATAATAGAAACAGTTGATCTAGCTGGTCTGTCATAATATAATAGAGACAGTAGATCTAGCTGGTATGTCATATTATAATAGAGACAATAGATCTAGCTGGTCTGTCATATTATCATAGAGACAGTAGATCTAGCTGGTCTGTCATATTATAATAGAGACAGTAGATCTAGCTGGTATGTCATAAAATAATAGAGACAGTAGATCATCTAGCTGGTCTGTCATATTATAATAGAGACAGTAGATCTAGCTGGTCTGTCATCTTATAATAGAGACAGTAGATCAAGCTGGTCTGTCATGATATAATAGAGACAGTAGATCTAGCTGGTCTGTCATATCATAATAGAGACAGTTGATCTAGCTGGTTTGTCATAATATAATAGAAACAGTTGATCTAGCTGGTCTGTCATTATATAATAGAGACAGTTTATCTAGCTGGTCTGTCATAGTATAATAGAGACAATAGATCTAGCTGGTCCGTCATATTATAATAAAGACAGTAGATCTAGCTGGTCTGTCATAATATAATAGAAACCGTTCATCTAGCTGGTCTGTCATATTATAATTGAGACAGTATATCTAGCTGGTCTGTCATATTATAATAGAGACAGTAGTTCTAGCTGGTCCGTCATATTATAATAGAGACCGTAGATATAGCTGGTCTCATAATATAATGGATAAGGTAGATCTAGCTGGTCTGTCATAAAATAATAGAGACAGTAGGTCTAGCTGGTCTGTCATATTATAATAGAGACAGTAGGTCTAGCTGGTCTGTCATATTATAATAGAGACAGTAGATCTAGCTGGTCCGTCATATTATAATAGAGACAGTAGATCTAGCTGGTCTGTCATAATATAATAGAGACAGTAGATCTAGCTGGTCTGTGATCTTATAATAGAGACAGTGATCTAGCTGGTCTGTCATATTCTAATAGAGACAGTAGATCTAGCTGGTCTGTCATAATACAATAGAGACAGTAGATCTAGCTGGTCTGTCATGATATAATAGAGACAGTAGATCTAGCTGGTCTGTCATATTATAATAGAGACAGTTGATCTAGCTGGTCTGTCATAATATAATAGAGACAGTAGATCTAGCTGGTCTGTCATATTATAATAAAGACAGTAGATCTAGCTGGTATGTCATATTATAATAGAGACAGATCTAGCTTGTCTGTCATATTATAATAGAGACAGTAGATCTAGCTGGTCTGTCATATTATAATAGAGACAGTAGATCTAGCTGGTCCGTCATATTATAATATTGACAGTAGATCTAGCTGGTCTGTCATAATACAATGGAGACAGTAGATCTAGCTGGTCTTTCATATTATAATAGAGAGAGTAGGTCTAGCTGGTCTGTCATATGATAATAGAGACAGTAGATCTAGCTGGTCTGTCATATTATAATAGAGACAGTAGATCTAGCTGGTCCGTCATATTATAATAAAGACAGTAGATCTAGCTGGTCTGTCATAATATAATAGAAACCGTTGATATAGCTGGCCTGTCATATTATAATAGAGACAGTAGATCTAGCTGGTCTGTCATATTATATAATAGAGACAGTAGATCTAGCTGGTCTGTCATAATCTAATAGAGACAGTAGATCTAGCTGGTCTGTCATATTATAATAAAGACAGTAGATCTAGCTGGTATGTCATATTATAATAGAGACAGATCTAGCTGGTATGTCATATTATAATAGAGACAGTAGATCTAGCTGGTCTGTCATATTATAATAGAGACAGTAGATCTAGCTGGTCCGTCATATTATAATATTGACAATAGATCTAGCTGGTCTGTCATAATACAATGGAGACAGTAGATCTAACTGGTCTGTCATATTATAATAGAGAGAGTAGATCTGTCATATTATAATAGAGACAGTAGATCTAGCTGGTCTGTCATAATATAATAGAAACTGTTGATCTAGCTGGTCTGTCACTTAAAATAATGAGAGACAGCAGGTCTAGCTGGTCTGTCATAATATAATAGAGACAGCAGAGTCTAGCTGGTCTGTCATATTATAATAGAGACAGTAGGTCTAGCTGGTCTGTCATATTATAATAGTGACAGTAGATCTAGCTGGTCTGTCATATTATAATAGAGACAGTAGGTCTAGCTGGTCTGTGTATGATAATAGAGACAGTAGATCTAGCTGGTCTGTCATATAATAATAGAGACAGTAGATCTAGCTGTCTGTCATATTATAATAGAGACAGCAGATCTAAGCTGGTCTGTCATATTATAATAGAGACAGTAGATCTAGCTGGTCCGTCATATTATAATAAAGACAGTAGATCTAGCTGGTCTGTCATAATATAATAGAAACCGTTGATATAGCTGGTCTGTCATATTATAATGAGAGACAGTAGATCTAGCTGGTCTGTCATATTATAATAGAGACAGTAGATCTAGCTGGTCTGTCATAATCTAATAGAGACAGTAGATCTAGCTGGTCTGTCATAATACAATG